>NC_071282.1:17946660-17986660 GCF_023375685.1 Ictalurus furcatus
GAATATACTGTAATGTGACCTTCTTGGAAATAGCAGATGCTATTAGTGCGATGGAGCTCTTTGTACAAGACATAAACATGGCACAGCGCTGGAATCCAGACCTGTAAATCAAAACATGGTCCAAAAAAGAAAGAAAGAAAGAAAGAAAAACAGATAAAGGACTTTTTTTTTAATTTTGAAGATTTAACGTCCAGGATTTGCGTAAAAGGTGCTCATGAGATGAGCAATACTTAGAAACATAATACGGCGACATTTAAATACGCGGTATAAAATACAACAACAGAAAGTCAAAACAGATCCGGGTTGTCGGGAAAGCTAATATTTTCGCGTTAAAAAAAAATAAATAAATAAAATAAAAAAAAAGACGACGCAGAATACCGAAAAGTGCGCTGAGGCTACGGGTTACGGAGTTCGTACGACGGGAAATCTGAGCTCGACGTCACGAGCACAGTCGCGAAAGTTTCAGTCTGGAATACAATTCGATTCTTTATCGTACTGTACCGCAGAAGTGCCGAGCTCCTGTCCTCGAGCCCGATTTGAATATTTTATACCTCAATAATTAGGTGTAAATCCTGTTAAATATTAATTTGGCCCACAGTTATTTCACGTATAATCACTCCGGTTTAGATATTCACACAAGGCCCCGGAAGGGACGACGCCGGGGAAAGAAAGAAAGGAAAATAAATTGTTGTGCATTAAGAAGAAGTCCATTAAAAATTAACTGAACAGCAAGGGACTCGTTTCCCAGAAGCACCTTGAGCAAGATGCGCTTCCAACTCCTTCCTGCGCCGAAACAAATCTAACTTTTCTTCTACTTAAGGCCAAGGAGTATAATACACTGGGAATGAAATTAAATAAGCCGAGGCACGCGCTGCGGTGTGACAGACAGGAAGTAGAATGCTTTAAAATGGGATTTATTTAAAAAAAAGAGTTTAAAAAAAAAAAAAAAAAAAAGAGAGAGAGAGAATATTCAAATACACATGAGTTCAATGTACGTCTACGCTCTATCGACACCGGACGTGATGCCGCTTTATAATGTCGACGATATTAACAAAACTTTTTGATGCCTCGCAACCGAACATGTGCATATTTAAAGTATATAAATAAAATAGAATCATTTAAATGAATGAATAATGTTTGCACACACCAAAAAAAACAAACAAAGAAAAAAAAAAATTACAAAACTCCAACTGCAGTAAAAATGACAGAGATTGAAAAAAAAAAAGAAAATACAGTCACTTCCACAAGAATTGGCACCATTTCATGGGAGTTATTGTGCAAAATAAACAATACATTATGTGTTTTATGTTCTGTTGGAGTTCAGTTTATGATTATACGTTATGTTGATGTTCGGCCAGTTCAATTCAACTCAGTTTTATCTGTGTAGCGCTTTTAACAACGGACGTTGTCTCAAAGCAGCTTTACAGAATCGTATAAACACAGGGTGGAGATTTTAAGTGTGTGAATTTATCCCTATTGAGCGAGACAGTGGTGACGGTGGTGAGGGAAAAACTCCCTGAGATGATACGAGGAAGAAACCTCAGGAAGTTCCCGCCTCCTCCTATATAATATATATATATATATATATATATCTCCAATGTAAAATATGGTGTTGGATCACTGTTGCTTTGGGCATCATTCCACTAAGTACTAGGATAGTTTAGTTTAGCCCCAAACTTTGTTTACCTCCGCCAAGAGGTTACGTCTTGTTCATAGACATTATTGATTTATTTGCTTATTTATTTATTTATTTGTTTATTTTAACGAGATGATGACTCCAAAACTTTCACCCAAACCGAATGGAATGGTTGCATGAACATAAAATCAAAAATTTTAGTCTTGGGAACTTCATTTAAAATCCTTCGGTCTGAATTTCCACAGGCAGAAACGTAAAATAAATAAATAAATAAATAAATAAATGAGCATGAAATATTGCATGATTGGCACCCTGTCCGGGGTGTACCCCGCCTTGTACCCGATGCTCCCTGGGATAGGCTCCAGGTTCCCCCGTGACCCTGAAAAGGATAAAGCGGTACAGAAGATGGATGGATGGAAATATTGTATGAAGAATCACGTAAGCAGAGTGCGACACTCTTCACAAGCGGAAAAAAAAAACACTCCCGGGGAAATATGAGCAAATATTAGCAGGGGTGCCAATAGTTTTGAACTGAGTGTTTCGCGGAAAACAGGGCGCTACATTGACCGGGGAAAATAAATAAATAATAATAATCCTGCTATAATAAAATGATACGTAACCCCCAACATTTTTAAGATGAAAATATTAATATTATTGTATACATGTACGTTCGTTATTTAAATCGTTGTTGATTTTTTTTTTTTTTTTTAAAGGAGGGTGCCGATATTTATGGAACGGACAGAATAACTCGGCGAAACGGCACAATCGAGTAAATCCCCAGGTGTCAGGGTGTGTATGGATGTGTGTAGCACAGCAGGAAGTGGAAAGAGATTAGCATATTCACATTAGCATAAATGCTATTTTACTTCGAGTCATATGGCACTCAGCACAATACCCAAAGCAATACATATGGCTGAATTAGTGTGTGAGAAAAGATTGGCTTCCAGGAAAAACTACATCCCCACCACAGTCTCCGAGCACGCGCTAATTATGTTTAATTAGACGTTTACAGCTGTTCCTCTGCTGCAGAGAACACACCTACTTTCACACACTCACGAGAACTTGGACTTGGGAAACGGCAATGTTGAAGCGAAAATAACTCAAAACCCCGCAGGAGTCCGATCCGGCTTCGTGGAATTTCATCGAGTTTTCTAGAGTTTCTGTTGACGGCTGTGGAACGCAGGGGGTCAGGTTTCCACACTCCAATTAAATCCCAACTCGGTCTAAAAGGATTTGTAGAAAAGAATGGCTTTCGGGCCTGCGACTGCGTTTAATCTGCGGACAGAAGGACAGAAAGTTCACTCTAACACTCAAAGGCGAGGGAAATAAAGACGAAACGTCGGCTATCCCTTCATCTCTACATCCAAGACTCGGGTCTTATTCTTCGGAGCGTAATTGCTTTTCTTTCTTCTGCGAAGCCGAGACAGAATTCCTTCCTCAACATCAATGTCTCAGGTTCTTCTCTTTGAAACGTTTCGCGGTTTTCTTTACCTCAGCACGCTTTGATTCTGAAAACGTGACCCAGAACGTGGCTGATTCCACACCGGACACGCCGGGTTGTACACTTTATTAAAGATAAGCGACGCTTCGTGGCGACCTTAGGGCAAATAATCAAATATTTACATTTTGGTATTTGTTCAGATAATTCCAGAGCACATCGCTTTAACAGATACCTCGCTGGTCCTGGATAAGTTCCTGAACTACAACCGGTAGACGATTCTTTAGAGAGCCGAAAGCTGGATTCGGGATAATTCAACCAATTCTAAGCTTCACTATGTGGTGAAGATCACATGTTCATTTGGTTTAAACCGATAAACAGGGTAAAAAAAAAAAAATCCCGTAATTTTTGGACTTGGTCAAGACACTATGTGAACCCCTGACCATCACACCCATATGTGGTTCTTCTCCAACTTTGTGGTGCCACAAAAGTTGGAAGCGTACAATTGTATTGAATGTCTTTGTATGCTGTAGCATTACAATTTCCCTTCACTGGAACTAAGAGGCCCAAACGTGTTCCAGCATGACGATGCTCCTGTGCACACAGCGAGCTCGATGAAGACGTGGGGTGTGAAGGTTGGAAGAAGGTAGAAGAACTCGTGTGTCCTGCACAGAGCCCTGACCTCAACCCGACTGAACACCTTCACCTGGGAACGATCTGGAACTGGAGTCTCCTTACCATCACAACATCAGCGCCTGACCTCAACCCCACTGAACACCTTCACCTGGGAACGATCTGGAACTGGAGTCTCCTTACCATCACAACATCAGCGCCTGACCTCAACCCCACTGAACACCTTCACCTGGGAACTATCCGGAACTGGAGTCTCCTTACCATCGCAACATCAGCGCCTGACCTCAACCCCACTGAACACCTTCACCTGGGAACGATCTGGAACTGGAGCATCACAACATCAGCGCCTGATCTCAACATCACTAACGCTCTTGTAGCTGAATGAACACAAATCCCCACAGCCACGCCCCAAAATCTAGTTGAAAGCCTTCACGGAAAAAAGAGTGTCGCTTATTATAATGGCAAAGGGGGAATAAATCTGGAATGGGATTGTCAGGTGTCCACAAACTTATGGCCATATCGTGTAGCTTTCATTTGATCTTGACTTGATTGACAGCTCTAATCGCTACCACAGATCCAAGACTTGTAGAATCGGTGCCAAGGAACGCTGAAGCTCTTCTGGTTGCTCAAAACCTTACAGATTCTCTGTCGAGTTTGTCGTGTAGAATAACAACACGAAAACAACCACTTAAACCCTAAAGTACCCTCTTTACTCTTGTATCTGCTTCCCTTTTGATTAGACACGAAATAAAATATTCTAAGATTAAACTCTGGGCTCAGTTTTAACGGTGTCAACGTCCCCACTTGGCATGGTGTAAACACGGGAATCGTCCTCGCTTTACAAGTCTGCCGTGTACGGCTGATTCATTTTACTTCAAATTGGACTTGTTTAGACGACACGAGACATAATTCAGCACGCCAGGTCGATCAATCACACACTCAAAAAACGAACAGTGTCACCTTTCTGAGCTCTTCGGCGTCCAGAACAGTAAATATTATATCACGCCGAGCTCATCGCCGCTGCGATAAACTTTATAGTATGAGGCCTCGTTGAAACATCTTCCAGCAGCTACAAAAATCCAGTTTGATTCTCCGTTCTTTGGCAAACGCATGCTCCTTCAATCACCCACCTCTCGTTTGTGTCAAAACCGAGCCAAGGCGTGTGATTGAGCACAGGCGGAATGTAAACACCCCCCGGCGATAACTCAATTAGACAGCGATCGCGTCCTTACCGACGACACGGCAGGTGGATTCAACAGCCTGGTGATGGAAAATGTCTTCTTAATTTTTTTATTTTTTTTTACCCCCCACTCGAGCTAGTGATTATTAACCAATGATACAGGGATGAACGATTCATAAACACACATTGTATAAGCTGGTCACAAAAATCAAGAATCATTTGACAAAAATACCTAGCATTTCTATGATACATGATATGTATCACAATGTACAGTATACTTTCCAGCAGAAGGGTTTCTTTAAGAAAAAAAAAGAAAGAAAGAAAGAAAGAAAGAAAGAAAAGAAACCCTGTTTGATGATGCCTCAATGGGAAAGTGTATTGGGACACCTGAGACTGATATCCTGTGTCATTATATTGCTTAGCCTTGGTATGACATCGTTACTGTAATTTCCTTCGGACATGTAAATATTAACAATATTTACACCGATCAGCCATAACATTAAAACCACCTGCCTAATATCGTGTAGGTCCATCTTTGTGCTGCCAAAACAAGAGAGCGTCACACTGCGTCCGCCGGTTCGACTCCTTCGCATAGTGCATCCTGGTGCCATCTCTTCACCAGGTAAGCGACGCGCACACACGCACCTGGCCGTCCCACCTTCTTCCATTTCTCCATGGTCCAGTTCGGATGCCCACTGTCGGTGTTTCATCGGTGTACAGGGGGTCAGCATGGGCGCTCTAACCGGTCTGCAGCTACACAGCTCCATACGCAGTAAGCTCTGACGCTCTGTGTGTTCTGACTCCTTTCTATCAGAGCCAGCGTTAACTTCTTCAGCAGTTTGTGCTGCAGTAGCTCTTCTGTGAGATCGGACCAGACGGGCTAGCCTTCGCTCCCAACGCGCATCGATGAGCCCCGGGCGTCCATTCAGCAGATCTTCGCCTTCCTTGGACCGCTTTTGGTAGGTACTAACCACTGCATACCGGGAATACTCCACAAGACCTGACGTTTTGGAGACGCTCCGACCCAGACGCCTAGACATCACAATTTGGCTCTTGTCAAAGATGCTCACATCCTTACACTTGCCCATTTTCCCTGCTTTCAACACGTCAACTTCGAGAATTGACAGTTCACTTGCTGTCTAATAGATATATCCCACCCATCGACAGGTGCCGCTGTAATGAGATAATCAATGTTATTCACGTCACCTGTCTGTATCTTTAATGTGGCTGATATTCTGACCGCTCTATTGTTCTGGAGAAAAGAGACACAGTATCTGAACCAGCCTCTCTCTCTCTCTCACACACACACACACACACACACACACACACAATGCAGTTTGTGTGGTATGTGTAATGAAAAATACCAAATGACTCTTTTAGATGGAGCTGCAGTCATTTCTTATAAACCAGTCATCACATGGTGTCATTTTGGGTTCTTTTCTGAAACGGAGAATCAGAGCAGTGATGGAGACGGAGCAAACTTGGCTGAGTGATTCGAAGCCATTTGGAAGTGTGTGAAAAACGTGCTGGGAGTGAGTCATGGACGACTGAAACTCTCTTCTCTCTCTCTCTCTCTCTCTCTGTGTGTGTCTCTCTCTCATCCTCTCTCAAACACTGCACGCTTATGACTAGTGCAGTCAAGCAAGAACGAGCGAGTTCAAACTCTAACAGCAAAATGTATCCCGAGTTAATAACGTCCAGCATTTCAAACAGTCAAATGATTAAACCCATGTATTGCTTTCATCGTGCTATGTCATTAATGAACCCTCGAGAGAATTTGTCTTGTCCATTCAGGATATTTTGATCGTTTGAAAGGCACAATCATGTTCCTGAATCAGCGTGGATGTCTGGTAAAACTTTACTTGGCTCACACTAGTGCTCATAGGGCTACATAAGCCCTTTATGACAACAGTCATATACTGTATAGCTGTTCTTCAGTAAGTCAGCTTCCATTACTTTTACAGGTTATAGAGTTGCACAACACCTTATGTCACACCCTTATGTCAACTTCACTTGATTTGGGTATTAATTCAACGTCAAACATTACTATCGCAGTCATTATGACTGTTGACACCTACTTAAATAAGCCTTCATAGATGTTTATGTCAGGTTGTGCCTGTTGGCATGAAAGGAATATGTACATGTAGCTGTTATGTAGCCCTATGACCTTCAACCTTAAGTAAAGTCTTTAAAAAAAATTCAAGCTGATCTAGGTAGGGTTGTGTCTTTCGTGAGCAAAATAACCCTAATATGTAGGACAAATCAATTAAATGTTGAATCATAGTACTTAACACAAGTGTTCATAGGGCCTACATAACACCTACATAAGCCCTAAATGACAACAGAGATTAATCTACATAACCTACACCTAAACCTGCACCTCTCATAAAGACAGCTTTGGCCAGCTGTAATGGGGACATAACACCCAATGTCAAGGGATGTTGACATAAGGTTGTGTTAGGACACTTTCCGGGCTTCATAACCTTGAAAACTCATGACCGATGACTTTGTGTCGCATAAGGTAATCTGATGTCATAATCTGATGTCAAACATCCAAACTAAACACATTTTCAGAGAAAATATAAACACCAAGTGTGTTATTACAGTGTCACAGCATGGACATAGGCATTCGTACAAATCTTATAAGCAGGAATATCAATTGCACCTGATGGAAGAGTTCGAGGAAATACTTTGTAACAAATTCTATGTCGGTTTACAGTAAGCCTGTTGGAATAAGCCTTTCTAAAATTTTGTCTAGGCATGCCAGTTATCAAGAAAGGCTTACGTAGGTGTCATGAAGCCCTATGACCCTATGAGTATTATAAGTAAAGTCTTACAAATCTTATAAGCAGGAATATGAAACACACCTTACAGTACATAAGGGTTAGAAAAAATACATTATGACATGTTCTATATGTCAGCGTAATCCTGCCAGGATACGCTTTTATACATGTGTGCGCAGGCTTGTTATGAAGAGCTTATGTAGGTGTAACGTAGCCCTAAGTGAATTCTTATAACTCTTATAAGCAGGAATATGAACTTCGCCTGATTAACAGAAAATATGCATTACATTACGTCAGAATAATTCCTGCCTACTGGAATACGCCTTTATAAAGGGTCATGCAGGCTTATGTCAGGTGTCACGAATGGATTCATTTATGTCGAATTTCTATGCTGTGTACTTTATATAAAATTGCATTTTAACGAACTATTGAACATGGAGACGATAAAGGAGATCTTTAGCACACGCCCAGATTTTTTTTTTCCCCGTCATCATGATAAAAGTTTATTCCAGCTGACAGACGCTGTCAAGCTCCCATTATGCTCGAGCAGGCTATGTGACATAAACGCCGAAAAGAATCATCAGGAGGCAGAAGAATCGGTCTGCGCTAATTAATTCCTAATTGGCAGTATCTTTGTCTCCCCGTGATTAGTCTTCCGCTGAGAGACACTTAAGTTATGCAAAGAAGTGGCTTTGTGAATATAAGGAGATTCTGCGAGTTACATTTCTCTGGCAGTCTGCCAAGCAACAGACTCGGGTCCCGTGTTAGGAACGCTACCTGTCCTGTTCTGTCCTGTCCTCTGGATGAACCTGGAAAAAAAAAAAAAAAAATTTTTTCTTTCTTTCTCGACAACGCTGTCACCTCGTTCTATAAAACTTGTACGCTTGTCTGGGATATCGTCTGAAGGCCTTGTCTCGAAGAAACACCGAGCTCAGATTCTGAACAGATTTCTCTCTCGTACTACGTGTATTTATTTGTCCGTCTCAGCGTTCCGAGCCCTAAATCTAAGATCGTATACGAGACGTGTCGAACGGCCATATTCCTGCGTGAAGTCCGCTCGCCAGTGTCTCGGTCCTCCGCTGCCAGAATGTTCCGGATGTATTTGTATTCAATTCCAAGCAGGTTTCTCAGATGTTTAGCTTCAGTAATAGTAACATATTAGCTTGTCTTTTTTTTCCCTCTCTTTTGACGTTAAAACAAATGCAAAAGAGAAACTGGATATCTCCCGTGTCGGAAGTGTACAGCTTTAGACAGCGGAGACTCCTACAAATGTTAAATGAACCTCTTCTTACAGAAAACGTACATCAATACATCTCTATATCAATTATTTTTATTAATAACAGTGCAGAACATCGGCTATATTAGTCCGTAAGCGTGCTGTTACTACTATCGCTACTGTCAGATCTGCTGTTAGAGAAAATCGCCCAGTTATATCTTATGTGGCATCGTGTAAGTAAATAAATGCTTGATAGATACGTGATATGCTTTATAAATACACATAGCACTCTTCCGGATTTCCACAAACTTCAATATTAACACATGGAACTTGCACCGCATTATTTATAGCTGATGGATAAACAGACTGCGTTTCCTCAGGCAACTCTATCACCCAGTAACACTGTATTTACTAATTTGCCAGTGCATAAACATTACAGTAAATATTGCATTCGATTTCGCAACCTACTGCTTAATTAACATAGGTCACTTTCCCAGCATGCCGCTGCAGCTCTGAGAATTGATTTCCATTCCTCACCCATCCCCCAGACTCACCCCGCCCTCCCTCCCTCCTATCCCCGCCATACACTGAGCCGGAGTTTTAGTTTATCGGTAAATAGAACATCAGAGGTACAAACGCTGGAAGTTTCAGAGAGTCCCTCATGCTGCCACTGAAAGTGGTGTTTGATATCCAGCGAGCGAGGATGAGACGCTGGATCAATGGTGCATGCCGAGACCCCCGAGGCGATGTCGCGAAAACAGACAGAGCATCACACATAGAGAACGTCAGGTTGCTCTGAACAATTACGCAAAGACGAACAGGCAAGAGTCGGGCTACGAAGCGCCGCAGGGCCTGGATGCGTCGGACCGGTCCTCATAAACAAGCAGTGAAAGCCTTAAGATACACAACATGACTTTGAAAATCCTGACAGATTATACATTTCCTTACACTTTTCACAAAGTTTGAACGATTTCTTTTCTTTTTTTCTTTTTAGAATGAGAACAGATGCTGTTCTGGCGCGCTCAGACTAACGACTAGCTACCGGATTTGTGACATGATTCGTAAATGAAATCAAATCCAAAACAAACCTCTTCCTAGCAGAGCGGTTAAAGCTCTGGGTTACTGATCGGAAGGGCGGGGGTTTAAGCCCCAGCACTACCCAGCTGCCACTGTTGGGCCCTTGAACAAGGCCCTTAACCCTCTCTGCTCCAGGGGGCGCTGTATCATGGCTGACCCTGTGCTCTGCCGCCAACTTCCTGACATGCTGGGGTATCCGAAGAAAAAACTTTCACTGTGCCGTAATGTATACGTCATTAATAAAGACTCATTATCATTATTGTTGTATGCACCACTAGTGGTGGTCGTAAGGTGACGTAACACCTACATAACATCTTCCTGACAACTGATAAACAGAAACATACAGAAACATTCATTAAGGCTCATTTCACCAAGCATTTCTCTTTAATACTGCTTTTGCTCCTACACTTTTAACTCAAGTTGACATAACATCTACGTTAAGTGACATAAGGTTCTGTTATGACGCTTCCTGGGCTGACTTATCCTAGACTAGCCTAGACCTGGTGAAATGCGCCTTTATGTACTGAATGTTTCTATCAGTTGACAACAAGAGCTTAATGACACCAGGTATCATCACTCATAGACTGCTTAAGTTTGTTCAGTGTTGATGTCACCTACATAACGCTGGCATTTAGTGACATAAGTGTGTTATGACACTTTCCAGGCTGACTTACGTTACAGTGATCAGTCATCACTCTGATTTAGGGTCACAGGAACTAAACATGACTGTCATTATGGTGTTATGAACTGTTTATAGCAATCTTTATTCGAATGATTTGGTTTTTTTTTTCTGTTTCGCAGGAGCTATAAACCTCACAACTAAAGTAATGATGCATCATGGCAAGTCGTACTTCCATGCGGTACATGCTAATATTCGAATTAGCATACACTGCTTGTGCAAGGTGTTGCTAATAAATAAGTTATAACTCTTCCCTGTAGCTGTGTTCAAGTTCCACCAGATGTAATCTTAAAGCCTTGAACTCTTTCTCTGCACACAACTCCGTATATTTACTTTCCAATATATTAGAAATCCCCGCTGGAATAAAAACGGCGCTGAGAGAACTCGAGTTCATAGCCTACCCCTGCTCATTTTCCTCATCCTCCCTCCCGCTACGCATTTCAATAATTTTTATATTTCCTCTATGTGCATGTCGAACAACTCGCAGCTTTAAAACTCATTATCTGAACCTGCAGCCATCATCGTCGGTCCGGCCGCTCCTCTAAGAAACAGCGGGGGCAAATTGTAACCTACGGCGTCATCATTATCCCGGTAGGCTAGTGTTTGCACGGCATGACTGGCATGTGTGCCAATTAAAGCGGAATAATTCGAGCCACCCTCTGTTTTGTTCTCCCCATGTAATGATGCGTAATGCAGCCCTACGAGCTTGTTATGTAAAGCACTGTCTGCAACAATTCCTGCAAATTCTATATACATAAAACATTATTCCTACACTGCTAATATTTGCTGCTTTGTACTAAATATTGTATAATTCTTATTCGGCATTTCATTTGAACCATTTAAAAATAATGATGAATGCAAAACTATATATATATATATATATATATATATATATATATATATATATATATATATATATATATATATATATATAAAAACCATAATTTCAACTCAGTTGCTCTGAGGGCGTTTGATTTTAGTCCACCAGGAAATTCTTTGTTTTCTTTATATCGCTGTTCCACAAATAAAAAAAAAGCCATATTAAGAAATCAAGATTCATATGCAAATTACAGCCACACATGCCCCGCCTTCTTCCTCTGTTAAACTAGCATTATATGGCCCGCATTTGCATATTGGATCCTGATTGGCTTGCATATTTTATGATGTAGCAAGTTTTGAGGCTTTTTTTTCTACATCTTGGTTACTATTGAACATCTGATATAAAAAAAAAAAAAGTGTTGACACATCACAAAATATATCAGTGAATATGCATCAAATATGCAAATTAAAACTACAAATATTCCTCCTCTTTCCTCTGGCAAATTACCATTGCATAAAAAATTCATTTGCATACTGGATGATGATTGACTTGTTTATTTTATGATGTGCCAACACTTTTCTGTCATAGGTTCTGAATTAAAAAAAAAAATAAAAAATAATAATAATAATAATATTAATAATAAATAAATAAATAAATACCTCTGCAGTGTGCACACTTAATAATACTTAATAATACTCTTTCCATGTCCTTGAGTAACACCTTTAACCCTCAAGTGAGCACATAAAGAGAAAACATAGCATATTTCAAACGTATTTGTAATATACTTTATATATATAAAAATTCAGGAAATGTATTATTAGTGTAGTATTTGGTGTAGCAATGAAACCCAACGTGGACTCCTCGACTGTAACGTGGCTCTAAAGCTCTGCACAATCCCTGCATCCGTGTTTCGAATCATGAAGTGCCCTCATGAAGAATCGTCCATATGATCTAAAGGCACATTAATCTTCTCCTCCCAGAGCTTCAACTGGAGCATAATATACAATAGGCTGAGAATCCCAAGTACATTATCGATGCTTCGTAGAGAAGAAATTCTACCTCCCGTACACCTGAGATGTACCCGAGCAATAAACACTTCATATTCATAATGTGCACATGAATAAAACCAGAAGGCCTTGTTGCCTGGGAGACTACAGCACGGGCCAATCAGGCACAGATCTATTAAAGGTAACTGGCCTCCCTGGGGTCTTAAATTCTGCTTTTATATGCTTCTGACAAGGGGAACAAGTGGCTGAGTGCAAATCACCCTGCGCTACGGCAGAATCAATAAAGGAAGTCCAAGCAAATACAAACAATAAAGAAGTCCCAAAGTCTCAAATTGAAGCTCTGTTTGTAGAGTTTTGGTCCTCAAACATATGACAAATAAATATCATTAATTACAATAACCTGTAGCAGGTACTGAGAAAATGTAGTGAAAAAAATGACACTCAATGTTCTCATCATTCGATCTGAGCATATATTTGCACTCAATTACATGGATTAGTCATTTAATCAAGCTACAAGTGAAGCATTGTACAACCCGAATTCGGTATTAGCGGAATAGAGATTAGCAGTCTATAATAAGGGTCTTGCTCGTGGGCTTTCTGGCAGTCCCTGACCTACACTAAGGACTTTCCACAAACTAGACTAAAATGTGCCATCTAATATCATATTACTGAAAATGATGTATATTTATGAAAATCACCTCAAATCCTCTCATAAATCCAGTCAGTTCAGCTTAATTAGCTGTCTAGTGTCAAATCCTGTCAAGTAGGCTCATGTTAGCTAACTGGCTAGCGGTGATGACTTTTCAAATTTATGAACAGCGTTTAAAAATCTTCTCATAAATCCAGTCATTTTGGCTTAATTAGCTGCCTAGTTTTAAATCCTGTCGAGCGCGCTCATGTTTGCTAGCCGCCTAGCCGTGAAGCCTTTTGCCACATTTGATTTAATGAATAATGAATATGATTTGAAAATCTTCACAAAATGCTTGTCAGGTTAACTCATGTTAGCTAACTGGAATGTATTAGTTAGGTTTTTAACATCTATGAATAATGATTTCAGGTTCAATCCTCTCAGGTTAGCTTGTGTTGGCTTGGACTAGCAGGGATGATTGTGTACATTTATGAATTTGACGCAAAATCCTCTCAGAAATCCAGTCAATTTGGCTTAAATAGCTGGGTAGTGTTAAATTCTCTAGGGGGGGGGACGTGGACGTGGCTTTGAACAGACGTAACATTTAGACTTATAACAGGAATATGATTCCATTCCAAATTCCTCTCAGGTTAGCTCATGTTAGCTAACTGGCTTGCATTAACAAGCAAGATTATGTATGTCTATGGAAATTTACATTTACATTTATTCATTTAGCAGACTATCCAAAGCTTTTATCCAAAGCGGCTCATGTTAGCATGCTGGCTACCAAATCTGTGAAAATGCATGTTAATACTGTATATCAAGGACAATTTTATCTATTTGATACAAAGTGGCATAAAAAATACTGAAATGTAAATATCGCCATATTAAATAATGATTGCTCTAGACTTGTTCATTAAGTACCGCGTTCTATCACAAATACATTTTCTAACATCACAGAGGGTGATGTTAGTGATGCTGTCTTTGGTGTTTAAAAGCTAAAGAGTTTTTTTTTTTTCTTCACATTTTCATTTCCTTATTCACTAAATGCAGCTGCACATCACACACAGACATATCTTCAAGACAGCAGCTCTACTCCTGAGCGTCGATTATCAAGCCGCAGATCGTGAACTAGAAGCAGGAGGAGAATGAGTGACAACTCACTGTTGGAAGAATAGAGCGCGGGAACCTCGTATCTGTCACCGAGCTGACAGTATTACAGTTAATGATGCTCATTCGAAACGTCAGAGCACGTCTCGGGCCTCTCACCCACACACAGACATGTACCTGATGGGCCTCTTCCTCATTTGCCCATAGCCACTTACCCAATTGGACATCATTTGTACAGCCCAGGTGTCAATCAGAGGATATCTGGAGCGGATACATGCGCCAGCTGGATGCAGTGCCTTAGCTTGGCTAATAGTCTACTGGAGATGGTCATTTCGAGACATGTTAACAGTTCCTATATGGATTTAGGTCACCTCATTATTGAAGGACAGAGTTTAGAATTTGAGAAAGCATTGATATGTGATCTCTGAGGTACTGATTAGAAAACCGATATCGTACGTGCAAGGTTTTATCGTGTGTATCATGTGATGTACGACTATCAAGTAAGTTTCCCATCGAAATTGAGAAATCGAATGACACCTGCATGACAGACAAAAATGTACAGTGCACAGGTGGTATGAAATCTGAGAAGAGAGTTCTATGAAGTCTACACAACTTGAAACTAAGATTATTACATACAACTGATCCAACAGAGAGGCTCCCTTTCATAGAAGTTTCCATGAGAACCCCTTTAGAAAGGTATTAGAAAGGTAACCATCCAGGGAACCCCTGAGGATTTCTAAGAGATGGCAACCATTTTAGATGCTCTGAGAAACGATTATAGGTTCTTCATAAAAGGTTTACTTGGAACCCTCTATGATATAGATAAAGTGATGTAGGATTCTATGTAGAACCTTTAAGGATTTGTCCAGAGGGATAAACAAAAAAACAACAACAACAAAAAAAAACAACCATCAGAGGATCTAGCCTCTAACTAAATAAATATATCGTGTCCTCCAGTAGATACATTAAAAAAAAAATGGTTCTGTCTAGCACTCTAAAGTTTCCTTCTTGTCGGTTTCCCTTTCAAACCTTTTAGGGTGCTCGGAAACCTCATCAAAGAAACTTTGAGGAACGCTATACTATTATGTCACTTATAAACTATTAGAGAATAAGGTTCCACGATAGCATCCGAAAGAGTTCTTTGGCTTGTTCCTCTGGGAGAACCCTTAATGATTTCATGTAGAAGGTTTTTCTTTCAAACAGGGTTCCAACTAGTGCCCCTTTAGGGTGCTGGGAAACCTAACCTAATCAAAGATCCTTTCTGGTTCACTTCCATACTCTTATATGACTCAAACTATTAGAAAATAAGGTTCTATAAGGTCTTGAAGACCAAAAGGTTCTTTGGTTTGACCCTCTGGGGAAAACGATTCCACATAGTGAGTTTCCCTTTCAAAGAGGGTTCCAAAGAGGGCTCCTTTAAAAAGCTGGTAAACCTTACCTAACCAATGAACCACTGAGGAACAGTCAGTTCAACACTAGTAGAAAATAAGCTTCCATGGAGCACCTTAAAGTGATGCCTAAAGGGTTCTATGTGGAGGGTTCCTCTTTAAGATAGGTTCCAAGTAAAACCCCTTTCGAAAGCTAAGAATCCTTACCTAACCACAGAACCTTTGAGAGAACCTTAGATTACATTCAGAAGTCCAAATGGTTCTTTGGCTTGTTCTGCTTGGGGAACCTTAAAAGATGTATGCACAAGTCTTGCAGAGGGTATGAACCCAATTTTTCCGTCTAACGGCATAGAATTCAAGGCACATTTGGTGTTCATCTGCTTTGTTTTGAAACTCACACACTAGAAGCTAATGTTTAGCCTACCATTTTAGCTAATTAGTTAGCTTTGGCGAGGATGCACAGCAGCTGAGAGCACTTACCATGACGGAGATGTGAAGCAGGTGCACGTGCTCGTGCAGGCCCTGGGATGGCTCTCGCGCTGTGGGCTGCGTGGCCTGAAACAGCTGCTCCGAACTGCTCATGGACACGTGGAAGAAGAGCGTCCCGTTCTCCAGCCACTGCTGCTTCCAGTGCACCTGGGAGATATCGGCACCTGTCCCCGACATTTCTGTATGGGCAAACACAGAGAGAACGCAAGTGTGAGCTCCATAAGGCATTGCTGTTAATGATCTGAAATGGATTTCAATAACGCTGAGTTTGATGAGGTTGTTCTTCTCGCAGTACAGTATAGATTAGCATCGGAAAGCTTGTCACTCATCATTTTGAACGTCGGAAACACAGATGTCTCCTCCAGTCTGAGCAATCAATTTTCTCTATTCCACCCAAACAGACACATCAGCACATGTTTATTATGCAGTTTCCAAACGTTCCAAGAGACACCTACGTAAATGGTGCGATACCCAGACGCATACGTGTGTCTATGTTTAGGAGTGACACATAATATAGGATTAGCTTTGGTTGCCAGTTTATCAATAGCTAATCAAAAGCCTATTAGCCAGTGAATGCTCTTTGCAAAAGCAAAAGTCATCTTAATATTGCATTGACTCCAAGGTGACACTGTTAAACGAGCTTTGAAATTGCACTGGCACCAAAATAGTGTCAGTGAAACGGCAGACGTATATATTTCATTCAGTTCAATTCAATTTTATTTGTACGGCATGTTTAACAATAGATTTCCTTGCAAAGCGGCTTAACGGAAATCTGTATGTTTATATGTTTACATTCAGATCCGTAACGAGTGACATTGCTGAGGAAAAACTCCCTGAGATGATGTAGAAACCAGAAGGAACCCATCCTCTTCACCGCATAGTGGGATGATCAAAAACATGTTCTGTACACTCTTAGAACGCTTTCTCTGTCGGGTTTTTATAAATGAACGATTAAGGGATCCCCAGAAGGACAGGCCAAGAAGATTTTAAGAGTCTTTTAACTTTTTTTCTGTGAACTTTCTTCCCGTTTTTGACTTGATTCAAGCAAAATCCGAAATTTTGAGAATCAGTCCAAATATGTCCAAAGACTTTTGGCTGCAATAATAATAATGAATAATATGCTAACATCTTATTCAATGCAATTATCATTAAAAAATATTAAAATAAATTGCTGACCTTTTGGAAAATCTGCTTAAGATTCATGTGGGGGTTTCCTTTGGGTACTCCGGTTTACCCCCCCCCCCCAGTCCAAAGACATGATTGACGGCTGACTGACATTTCCAAATCGTCCATGGTGTGTGAATGTGTGTGCGATAGTACCCTCTGACGGGTTGGTACCTTATCCAGGGTGTCTCCCACCTTGTGCCCCAAGTTCCCTAGGATACGCTACAGGCTTCCCTGTGACCCTCTGTAGGATAAATGATACTGAAAATGGATGGATGGATTTGCATTTTAATGAAACTGTACCCCATCGGCATAAAAAAATGCCAGCATAAACGATGAGGTGTCACTCAGGCCCCGGCATTGGTGTTTCCTCTCATGTCTTGCCTGTCTTGCCCCTGACTGGCACCCAATGGCCTTCTTCATCAATCATGCATTGATGAGCACACCAGACAGTGGGATTATAAATCAATACAGTATATATGTTTAGTATATTTGTTTGTACCTGTCCACGATATTGTCTAGTGAATTCAGTTGGTTTTATTTATCAAAACATAAACAAACTAGAAGCCAAATTTAAACCACCGCAACCCTGACCAGGAAGATAGTACGTACTGGTGCATGTTTATGTTAATGAACGTGGTCTTTGTTCTTTGGTGTTTGGGAAGTTCATACTCGCTCCACTCGTGTTAATGAAAGAAAAACCTACTGACTTTTTTTGTATCACAGGATCCCCGTATAGATGGGATCTAGTCTCAAACTGATTACCTTTCTGGCAAGCTTTCTTGCGAAAAAAAAGTCCTGAGATGAGCAGCGGAAAGCCTTTATGGTTGCATCATAGGTTCTTCGGTACAAATCTACAGTATTTAGATGAGATTATCCAATGATGCAAGGTTGATCTGCAAATCTTTAGGGTACATGGGTGCATCCACAGCATCAGAAACCCCCAAGAAGTAGTACAGCATCAGAATGAATCACAAAGGAACTGGAAGGACATTACTTGCTTGCTCACCAAAAACCCAGTTAAAGTGGAACTTCAACAATAAAACCCAAACTACATAAACAGCCTTAATTACATCGATGGCTTCATTAGTGTCAATGAGTCCATCACCCGCAGCCAACAAACAATGACATAAATCAGTCAAATCAATAAAAAGAAGTAATGCATATAGCCAAAGTTAGCATGAGCCATCAAACCAGGCTCATTATCAGTATCCATGCAGAAAAGACGCTGAGTTCGGTGAGATTTAGCTTTCCTCAACAAATCACTCCCTAAAACCTATTAGTGCATCGTTGAGAACTCCGACTCAGCAGTGCTAACTTCACAACGGGGAGCACCAAAAGGTTGTGTAAGTGAATCCACGGTAAGAGGACTTGAGGGAGAAGGACCTTGAAAGGCAGGAACAAAGTGCACATGATCAGACTCACAGGGAGCAAAGATAAAAGAGTGGGAAGATGGTTATCAAGGACACAGCACTGTTTCCAACCAACCTGCAGAGTTACTGTGACCTTTGGGAAATGTGACTGTGATAGTTCCTGAGATAGGCGAGTGAAAGAGAGCTGCCTTAAAGAAAAAATGAGGTGATTCTTTGTCAGTACCTAAGAAACCAAAGATTATTGGTTACTTGATTACTTGGTTTGTCACTCTGGGGGAACCCCTGTATGTTTCTCTGTAGAACCCTACAACAGAGGATTTCCCTTCCAGAAAAGGTTCCAAATAGAACCCCTGAAAATTTCATAGAGAGACCCTGAGCTCTAATTGGCACCCTGTCCAGGGTGTACCCCGCCTTGTACCCGATGCTCCCTGGGATAGGCTCCAGGTTCCCCCGTGACCCTGAAGGAAGGATAAGCGGTATAGAAGATGGATGGATGGATGGATGGATGGATGGACCCTGAGCTCTAGGATTCTATATAGATCATCAGTAAGATTGTACTATTGCATAATAAGACTGTAGTATCTCATAGGGGAAAAAATCCATCTGCCAATCTTAATTCATTGGTTTGTCACTCTGAGAGAACCCTTAACATTTCTCTGTAGAACCTTACAACAAACAACAACAACACTCTGTGTGAACCACAGAAGCTTCTCTGTGGAATCTTACAATATAATACCTTCCAGAAAAGGTTCTATGTAGAACCCCTCCGGAAATCCACAACTCTTCGCCATCAGAGAGGAGTCTTTGAAGTTGCAAAGGGTTGAGCTTACACTCTTTCAGTGGTTCTTCAAGTGTTCTTTAGGTAGTTATGGGTTCTACATGCAACACTCATTGGGGAAACCATAATCTATAGGATTCTACACACTCTCTCATAATTAGCCTATACTATACCATAGTGTAAAATATCTACCTTCATTATTTGGTTTCTTGCTCTGGCAGAACCCTTGGAGTTTCTCTGTAGAACCTAACTACAAAGGATTTCCCTTCAGGAAAGATTCCAAGTAGAATCACGCAATAAAACCAGAACTGGTTTACCATCAAAGTTACATTTGAAGTTACCGGGGCTTGAGGTAACTCTCTTAACAAATAAACTTTCAGTGGTTCTCCAAGGGTTCTTTTGGATTGTTAAGGATTCTACTTGAAACCCAAAGCTCTAGAATTCTACATGCAACATTAAGAGTTCCCAGAACAGCGGGAACCAATGAACCCTCAAGGTTCTATCATAAGATTTTGTCTAAATTCTTACCCTCTTAGAAAATCAGGTTAAATCTACAGTCTACAGTAAAGGGGTCTTTTCTCGCCATCCTCCCGAGGAACCCCGTGTAGAACCCTACAAAAATTTGTTTTCACAGCCCAAATCTAGAACCTTATAATGATACTTTAAGACATTTTTACAATGCGGTATACGGAGCACAGTATTAAGAATCGTGAACTAATACTAAATATATAGTAGGAGCAAAAAAAACAACCAACAAACAAAAGAATAGGATTGTTAAAAGATATTACTTCTCTCTTGTTATTCCTATTTAACATCAACATTTTAAAGAAAGAATTAAAGAATAGTGATTAAAAAAATGAAGCAAAAATTAAAGTCAACCTCTGTTTTCCAACTCCTTTAACAGGTTGCTCTTCAGCTACTGTATGTTTTGAGAAATGGATTTCTTTCAGGCGTTCACAACTCTCTAAACATAAATCTATAACGGAGGTGCTGAGCGATGACTCCTTTATTTTTAAAGCCCAAGTCAGCAGACACAGTGTGTGTGTGTGTGTGTGTGTGTGTGTGTGTGTCCGTGCGCGCGTGTCCTCAAATTATTCATTGTTTTTATGAAACTCAGCTATTCCTGTACGAGTCAAACACCCAAACAAAAGTTTTGGCGCCCTTTGGGCCAAAGACCGAAGCGATTCATGAGCTGGAACATAATGACAAAACCTCAACATTTTTAATTAACCTCCAGAGATATAAAGTAATTAAATAATAATCATTTCAGCTAATACTGTATCGAAGTTGAACTGAAAATGCATCGATTAATGACATAAATCAATTGTACTTATGTTCAATTAGGTCTTCCATGAACATTCTCTTTCCAAATAGCAAAACATGCTTTAAGCTTTATTTATAATGTAGTGTACTATAACAACTGAACATTGCAATGTGTAATAAAACTTATACCACGTCGAACGTAAGAACTATATATTTTTTTTTGAACAATAACAATTTTTTTTTTTTTATTACACCATAATTACTAATCGCTCTTCAAGCATTACATTTACTTTAATGAAAAGGAAATAAAGAAATAAACCCGTTCTCGTGATAAATTAACAAAAAATTGTTAACAATTACAGTACAGAGCAAAAAATTATAGAATTGTTAGAAAATTGCTGTAAGAAAAGTGTGAGACAAATGTGTTTGATAAATAAATAAAAAAGATAAACAGAGAAATGAATGAATGAATGAATATGTTTCTTTGTTTAATAACATACAAACTAAATATATATACACACACACACACACACACACACACACACACACACACATATATATATATATATATATATATATATATATATGATTTTGTAATATCAATAATTGTGCTTAATTGTCATTCTGTACATTTTATAACCAACATAATGGTTTGAGGCAAGAGAGAGAGAGAGAGAGAGAGAGAGAGAGAGAGAGATCTATAATATTCATACAGAGATGTGCAGACCTTCCCTCTAAAGTACAAAAGAAATTAAACAACAACAACCACCTTACAGAGTATTACAGAGTATTTACTACCTAGTGGTGCGATGTAAAATGCCCAGAACACGACTTACAGAGACAGAAGGACAAATAAGATCATACAGCAACGGCAGCACAGCAAACCGAAGCAAATCTCCACTAAGAGCAGCCGAGGATTGGATTCGGAAAGAAGTATAGCCGAGACAATAAATCCAGTCGGGATGGAGAATGCTCCTGGACGTTTACAAAGTTAAAGCCTGTGCTTACAGAATACAGATTTTTACTAGTTTCCTGCTATTGCACTACTCGTCCTACTTCACTTCAGGGTCATGGATGTGTGGTGCGCTAGATTTTTCTCTCGATAATAATAATAATAATGATAATAATAATAATAATAATAATGTGATTTGGTTGAAACGACAGCAATATTTCAATCCTACTACATTACAGTCCAGAATTGTGACCTAGAATAACATTTTAATTTAAATCATGACATTTCCCAACAAAAAAGTACCATGCTGACACTGGAGACTCCTTCCGTAGAGGTTAAATAAACGCCTCCTTATTGAAAACGTCACGGTATCAAAGATTACGCCAGATAGATTATAATCCGTTCACACGGAGCAAGGTCTGTAAATGAGTTGTTACTATAGAAACGGTAACGTATTGGAAGGAGAGCGTTAATATAAACCTGTGATTCTGCAGGTCCGATCTGTAAAACGTATGTTGGCCGATCAGATTATAGAAAATGAAGCTAACCAATCAGATTTGAGATTTCAGCAGCGCCATGGTGTAAAACTAATGAAGTAAAATGTCTAAAGCCTGACAGTGAGAAAAGAGAACTCTGCTATATTTTCAGGATGGAATTTAATGCAATGTTTCCTTCTATTTAAAAAGGTGTTCTCTTTCAAATCCAGTCAAAACACTTCTTTGGGCATAACGCAGTCTATAAACGGGTGCTGAGCCGCACGGTAGGCCTCGCGCGTCGTAAAAGACGCCGCACAATGAAAGTATTCTCTCCAAAGTATTCTGGAACACACTTTCCAGGCAGCAAGCCAAAGCTACGAAGGCGTTTCGGATAAAATTAGGATGGATTTCGGCTCCGGCGAGTTAAATTCATCAGAATAAATCACGTAATAAACTGGGGCTGGGTTAAAGCATAACTGGAATGAGATCGCTCATAAGTTTCAATTAGCTAATTTACAGGCTTGGTTTAAGTCCGCGCCAAAACACCCACCGAAGATTTCATTCGGTTTTATCCTAAAGGAAGTGAACATCGCGGATCGTAACCTGCACGTCTCACTGGACCTACGAAAAAAAAATAAATAGAAACCTGTACAAAAAGAAAAAAGAAAAGAAAGAATCGGCATAGTGTAACAATACAGCAAATTGACTACAGTTCCAGACATAGTAATAGATATGAAGGTAAAGGTTGGGATTAGGGGCGGGGTTTAGCATTTGTATCTTGTATCACAATTTTAATTTACATTAAACTGAATTAAATCCATACAGAAAATGAATGGTTGGTTGGTTGGTTGGATGGATGGACGGACGGACGGACTCTTCATTGCTCTCACAATGAAGGTCAAACATTGGTTCTGTGGGACCTTGGATAATTATAAAACGACCAATCAGAAGCCAAGTCTGCTTTTGCTCGTCCCTCCCACTCAGCATTTATTACATCTATACATCCATGACTGGAAAAGCTTTTAAAATCTGACCGATGTACAGAACGAACCATAGCCCAGTCCGCAAGCCGACGGACGGCTGTCCATCGAGCATGCTCATTAGAATATTAGCCCACGCCCACTCAAACCACTCAAACTTTGACGGCGAATCAGACTAAAAAAACGCTATAACCTTTCACGCAATTATTACCGTCTTTGTTAGAAGGTTACTTGTTGGTTAACACAAGGATTGAAATCCTACAAAGTAACATGGTAACACTTTCTATAAAGGTCGTATGTACAGGATAATACCTTCACACCATGTTATGATGCATGCATCAGGCATTATACACGTCATTATAATTCATTATGAAACGTCATAACGGTTTGTAGTATTGTTTATGTATATGAACGCATTTATGAGCTGTTAAGTCGTTATAAGTAGTGCTTATAATACATTATGTCTTCTCATAATGCACTATGCAAAGTGGGGCTTGGTGACATTGTGTGTTATGAACACTACTTATAATGCAGAACAAAGACAGCGATGAAGTGCGATGCACTTTCATAAGTAATTGTTTTAACCGTTATAAAGGTGTCATGTACGCGATGTGATGCGTAATAGTCCATTGTGTGTATTGGATTCATCGATGTGATAACACTGAATGCACATATACGTTCATTTGACTGCGCTCCGTTTGTTTTGCTTTAACTTGAGTGAATCTTGCATAGTCGAGCCGTCTCATTCTGATTCTTTAATATGACGGGAAAGGACTCGAACCTCAGTGGACTTTCCGAAGCGTTTGCCAGCACAAGTGCTGACACAGTGATAACCCGATCACCAAGCGAAAACATTCACGCCACACATTCACAAGTGAAGTCTTTGGACTCGGTTTAGAAGACGTTATCAAATTCAAACGAATAATAACGAAGCCTTAAACTGACCGGAGTATAAATAAAGCGTACGGACAGACAGACAACAAACTATAACTTTAATCCTCTATCTTAGCTGCTGATAAACAGACGGGCAGATGATGTACGTATAAAACTGGCATTTAGATCGGATTAAGTGCTTAATCTTGGACATGCCACCAAGAGATTGGAAAACAGAAACGATTCATTTCACCTTGCCAACGTCCTCCATCACATCCTCAAAGGAAGCGTGATATAGATTCATACTGTGTCAACATGTACGCAATTTACAAAACCATCTGTCTCGCCCGCCCCGTCGCCATCTCCCCGTTTATATGCTTTCTGTGTAAAAAGGACGAGCGACCGATATTCTGTGGTATCCTCTGTCCCCTGAGCTGCTCCGCCTGCTGAGACTCGGATGTCCCTGGGCGTCCGGCCAGATGTCAGCGAGGGAACATCGTCTCTGCTGTTTGTAATTCATTATCAGCGTGCCATCGACTGCTTAGCAATGTTCTGTCCTCTTGACCTGGGCTAGATCTGTAGCTTTATTACACAGTGTATTTTAAAATGTATTATCTCCACAACAGTTTATATGTACAGCTATTTTCAGTTCTGAGGTGGTCAGAAGGTGCAGGTTCATTTTGTAAAACAAGACAGCGCGAGGACTTGTGATGTTACACTGGGCCTAGACGGATAAACACTTTATCTGTGAGGGGTGAAGTTTTCTGTTTCACTGAACTTTTACGGAAGGAGTCTCCAGTGTCAGCGCTTTGTAACGGTCAGAGGTGAAGCTGCAACTTTACGATTTCTGAAATCTTCAGGACAGTGAACGCTTCGTGGAAAGACAGAAAGAAAAAGAAAGAAAGAAAGAAAGAAAGAAAGAAAGAAAGCTGTTGAGTAAACATCAGGAAAGAAAGAAAGAAAAAAGAAAGAAAGAAAGCTGTTGAGTAAACATCAAGAAAGAAAGAAAGAAGGAATGCTGTTGAGTAAACATCAAGAAAGAAAGAAAGAAAGAATGCTGTTGAGTAAACATCAAGAAAGAAAGAAAGAAAGAAAGAAAGAAAGAAAGAAAGAATGCTGTTGAGTAAACATCAAGAAAGAAAGAAAGAAAGAAAGAAAGAATGCTGTTGAGTAAACATCAAGAAAGAAAGAAAGAAACAAAGAAAGATAAAGAAAGAAAGAAAAAAGAAAGAAAGAAAGATGTTGAGTAAACATCAAGAAAGAAAGAACAAGAAAGAAAGAAAGAAAGAAAGAAAGAAAGAAAGAAAGAAAAATAAAGAAAGAAAGCTGTTGAGTAAACATCAGGAAAGAAGGAACGAAAGAAGGAAAGATAAGAAAGAAAGAAAGAAAGAAAGAAAGCTGTTGAGTAAACATCAGGAAAGAAGGAACGAAAGAAGGAAAGATAAGAAAGAAAGAAAGAAAGCTGTTGAGTAAACATCAGAAAAGAAGGAACGAAAGAAGGAAAGATAAGAAAGAAAGAAAGAAAGAAAGAAAGAAAGAAAGCTGTTGAGTAAACATCAGGAAAGAAAGAAAGAAAAAAGAAAGAAAGAAAGCTGTTGAGTAAACATCAGGAAAGAAGGAACGAAAGAAGGAAAGATAAGAAAGAAAGAAAGAAAGAAAGAAAGAAAGAAAGCTGTTGAGTAAACATCAGGAAAGAAAGAAAGAAAAAAGAAAGAAAGAAAGCTGTTGAGTAAACATCAGGAAAGAAGTAATTAAAGAAAGAAAGATAAGAAAGAAAGAAAGGAAAAAGAAAGAAAGAAAGATGGAGTAAACATCAAGAAAGAAAGAAGAAAAAAAAGAAAGAAAGAAAGAAAGAAAGAAAGAAAGAAAGAAAAAGATGTTGAGTAATTATTAAGTCTATACTACTACTACTACTACTACTAATAATAATAATAATAATAATAAGCTGGCTGACTGTGTGGATGGTGAACATGAAGGTCTACTGCAACATTCCTCAAAAAAGAAAGAAAGAAAGAAAGAAAGAAAACGATGTTGAGTAATTATTAAGTCTATACTACTACAACTACTAATAATAATAATAATAAGCTGGCTGACTGTGTGGATGGTGAACATGAAGGTCTACTGCAACATTCCTCAGAAAAGAAAGAAGGCTCAGCTCAGGGCTCGGAGCGGCTGTACTCGTCTACTCTGGAGTCCTCATCAACGACCTGATGTTGCCCCTGTGGTGGTGTTTTCTGCACCAGATGTCCTCTGAAGCAGACTTTCAGTCAGCAAAATGCTCATGCAGTCCAGCCTTGTGGCCAGCAGACCTTCTCCCACAGCACACAATCAACACACCTGGCTGAGAAGATCCGTTTCTTCAAATCAGATTCACTCGCTCAGACCCAGAACACCTCGCTCGTCCCCGTATCTCCGAACGCACTGTAACCCAGTTCCCAGTTCCCGGCAGGGAGGACGGTTCTCCCCCGCGGCCCCGTGAAGGACACGCGGTGCAGAAAATGGATGGAGGAACCTTCTGACTACAGAATTCATCCATACTGTGGTGGACATCACAACACGTAATCACCACACATTCTCTGCTGGTGAAAATCTATCGTCCGTGTGATGTCACAGCGCACGCCACGTGTGCACTGCTTAAAATTCCAGCACCACAATGCACCCTGAGTGTACTCAACCCATGGGATTAATCTCCTTCCTTCTGGAAACTGTCGCGGGGTTGTTTTTTTGTTCCCGTCCCGCTCTTCATCATGAGGTCATTCTGATCGTCTGCTCCGAGGTGATCGCGGCGTGCGGATGACGCCGTGTGTCTCTGTCAGAGAGGTGACAGGTGGACAGCCGGGTAACAAGCGTACAGTACGTGCTCCTCGCTCGCTCTGATGAAAGCTGGCAACTCTTGAGGCACGAAACAAGCTGCATTCAGCCCACGCTGGAGCTGCGCCCGCGCCCCGTCACCATCTCGACCTTTAATCAGTCACACCATCGCACAGCTGTATACTCCCACGCGAAGTTAAAGGGATCAGGGCGAAAGCCTGAGAGAGAGGATAAGAGCCGATCTCAGAGCGCAGCTGCTGACTAAACACAGACGACCGTGACTGTCCTGTCCTAGCACAACACCGCGTACTGCACGCGTCAGCCAAAAAATAAACAAACCGACCGAAAGTACTTTTCAGCACAGGAGTCAAACTTCAGGTGAAGGAAGTCAACAACACTCCGCTTTATCGTTCCAGTCGATTATTCTCCTGTAGCCGCACACCCTGACGTGTTTTATTACTCTTACACCACGCCAGTCATGTCAATCGTTACACTTATTATTAATTACAGAATGACGCTTAGTACTTTTTTTTATCCATTTACAGTTACATTTAATGATGTCTCTCTGTCTCTCTCTCTCTCTCTCTCTGTCTCTCTCTCTCTGTCTCTGTCCCTCCCTGTCTCTCTCTCTGTCTGTCTCGCGCTGTCGCTCTGTCTCTCTCTCTCACTCGGTCTTGGTCTCTCTCTCTTTGTTTCTGTCTCTCTCTCTCTGTCTTTGTCTCTCTCTGTCCCTCCCTGTCTCTGTCTTTGTCCCTCTCTGTCTCTCTCTCTCTCTGTCTGTCTCTCTCTCTCTCTCTGTTCCCCTCTGTCTGTCTCTCTGTCTGTCTCTGTCTCTGTCCCTCTCTGTCTCTCTCTGTCTGTGTCTCTCTGTCTTGGTCTCTCTCTCTCTTTGTTTCTGTCTCTCTCTCTGTCTGTCTCTCTCTCTGTCTGTCTCTCTGTCTGTGTCCCTCTCTCTCTCTGTCCCTCTCGGTCTCTCTCTGTCTGTGTCTCTCTGTCTCTCTCTCTCTGTCTTTGTCTCTCTCTGTCCCTCCCTCTGTCTCTCTCTCTGTCTCTCTCTGTCTGTCTCTCTCTCTCTCTGTCTGTCTCTCTCTCTCTCTCTCTCTCTGTTCCCCTCTGTCTGTCTCTCTGTCTGTCTCTGTCCCTCTCTGTCTCTCTCTGTCTGTGTCTCTCTGTCTTGGTCTCTCTCTCTCTTTGTTTCTGTCTCTCTCTCTGTCTGTCTCTCTGTCTGTGTCCCTCTCTCTCTCTGTCCCTCTCGGTCTCTCTCTGTCTGTGTCTCTCTGTCTCTCTCTCTCTCTGTCTTGGTCTCTCTCTCTCTGTCTTTGTCTCTCTCTGTCCCTCCCTCTGTCTCTCTCTCTGTCTCTCTCTCTGTCCCTCTCGGTCTCTGTCCCTCTCGTTCTCTCTCTGTCTGTGTCTCTCTCTCTGTCTCTGTCTGACCCTCTCTGTCTCTCTCTCTCTGTCTGTCTCTGTCCCTCTCTCTCTTTGTCCCTCTCTGTCTCTGTCCCTCTCTCTCTTTGTCCCTCTCTCTCTTTGTCCCTCTCTGTCTCTGTCCCTCTCTCTCTTTAAAATAAAACAAAAAAGGATATGGAGAAATTGCTCATAGTGTGAATTATATGTTAATAAATGTATTTTGTACCTAATTGATATGTCAAATAATGTGAACTTAGGAACGATTGGCTCCCTTCAAGAGAATGGGTTGAAATCGGGGGCAGTGGTGGCTTGGTGGTTAAGGCTCTGGGTTACTAATCAGAAGGTCGGTTGTTTAAGCCCCAGCTTGAACTACCAAGCTGCCACCGTTGGGCCCTTGAGCAAGGCCCTTAACCCTCTCTGCTCCAGGGGGCGCTGTATCATAGCCGACCCTGCGCTCTGACCCCAACTCCCTAACATGCTGGGGTATGCGAAGAAAAGAATTTCACTCTGCGTTTACATATGTATCTGTGATTAACAAAGACTCATCAGCATTAAAATAATCTGCTAAAATACACAGTATATATTTCACATATTTCCTCAAACACAAATTCTTCCCATTTTAACGCCTTAAAAAAAAAAAAAAAAAAACCCAAAAAGTTCTTTTCCCTCCCAAAAACATGTCGCAACAAGATATTGGTGCTGTAAGGCTTCTTATTTATTTATTTGTTTGTTTACTTTTAAGAAGTACTTTTTTTTTTTTTCTCCTTTTACCTCTTCTGATTATTAATATTACTTTCTGTCATCCGACATCATGGAGAAAATTCCCGCTTAAGAAGCTTTAAAGAAGATAAACAGACAGACAGACAGACAGACAAATAAATAAATAAATAATGGACTTACTCGCCGAATATGTTTATTATTGTATATGTGGAAAACGAGTGCCACACATTAGTCCTGATGCAGTTATGATTGCAAACACAGATGGTCAGTGGTTGAAGTGGGGCAGTTCCGTCCAGGGCATTTCAAGTGAAGCAGCTCAAGGAAAAACAACAACAACAACAACAACAACAACAACAACAACGACGAGAACGACAACAAACCAGGATAGCATTGCTGGCGGCTTCGTCAGACATAATGAAAAACAATAACGGCAAAGATGAAAGCTCGGGTAATTGAACAATTTCTACTCTCAAAGCAAGAGCAAAAGGTGCGTATTATCTGCTTGCTTCGATGCACCATGCTGCAAATTAAATATTAGGACGTTTTAATGCCATCCGGATGTCTTATTAAACCTGGAAATGAAATCTCTGGCGTGCGGCTTGCGAGGCCTTCATTAAAATGCACGCAATTAAAAACGTTCCCAGAGAATCATAGGCTGAGTTCTCCGTGCTGCATTGTAACGCTGTCGTTGTTCTGCCACAGCGGACCCGAGTTCCAGAGCGGAGTATTAACCCGATTCCGCCACCGCCGTAGAACCCGGGACCGAATAAAGGAGGATCAAGGGTGCGATATCCCTCTGTGGCAGAGCCACCGTGGGACGACAGAGCGGTAACAAATCCGCGGTGGTATTTCTGGGCGCGGGAGCTCGTGTTCCAGTGGGAATAAATAAAGTCAGACAGGGCAGAACACCCGAGGATTTGGCGTGCCGTGCGTATGGAAATGCCATCACATTTTTAATGGTGCAAATGATCACAGTCCCGCTGATGGCTAACGCAAGCCACGAGGCCACAGCGCCAGTACACGCCACCGCATCATGCACCAACTGATCTCCATAAGCACCATATGACGCTTGCACTGCATTGTTGCAGCACATGGTCCGAGGACCAATCAGGCCCGAGAGTGCTCAGAGCGTGTCCGGCGCTATTCCAGGTAAATACACAAGACTTAACAGGTTTTCTAAACTAAACTCTCTCTTTAAGCACCGTTGTACATTATAGCTGAATGTCTTTCATTCATGATTACATTAAAGCATGTTATAAAAAAAAAACGTTACAGAAATGACTAGCTGGATTGGTTGCTATGGCGCAGGGAAAATTTAAGAGGAAAATGAGCCAGGAACAAAAACAAGCAAACTAGAAAGTAAATGAATAGTTACGCCAATTTCTAGCCGGATTAGCTGATTAGTTCTTGTTTGGTTGGTTTTACTTTTAGCTGCAAATTTAAGACAATAATGACCAAACAACAAAACAAACACATAAACGGCGTATATCCATTTCCCCCTCACACCTAACTGACTGTGAGAGCTAGCGTTTGGCGGAATTGAGAGCCGTCAGCCAATAAGACACGGGCATTTCCTGTAAACCGTGTCTGATTGGTCACGCCTCCGTTCACCGAAGATGAAATACAACACTCTGTTCGCTGAAGATACAAAATGACTTCTACCGACGATCAGCTACGTAGCGACAAACCGCGCCAGGTGGAGAATTCCAGAAGAAGTGTGAGATCAGGAGCGATTAGAACAGAGCACGTGGCGTTCCCGGCGTTTCCCGTAACTCAACGCTAAAGCCTCAGAGGAGCGCCGGAACAAAGCGATGTGCTGTGCACTTCAGCTACTTTGCACTTCACCCCTCGTCCTTCCGAGGCTATTAGCGTATGAAATAACAGACGTCTCATGTGCAGGCTCACGTCCTGCGCGTGTGGATACGCTGCCCGATGCCTGCATTAGGACGCCGTGAGTTTTGCAAATGCTAAAAGCTGATGCTGAGAGCTCAGAGTCTGATCGGAGGGGGAGGGGGGTTTGCTTGGGGGTAGAAGGGGGGTCTCGTCATGGAGACTACCTCCTCTGGGGTTATTATAGGTCGATAAAAACTATATGCAAATCAGGAAATAAAAACACTCGTGAAATCACCCCCTCACACTTATTCATACTCATTCAGTCACATGACGTGTCCACGTCCATCCGGCGTTCGCCTCACAAACACACACACACACACACACACACACGACAGCAGCTAAAACATTACACATCTCTTGTTTTTTTTTTTTTTTGCTCCCCCGCGGCCAAAGCTTACACACTCACCTCAATTACTCAAGCGTCAGTCACGGACGCTGGCGTCGTGGCCTCTGGTGGGAATCGATCAATTTTTCAAGTTTTCTCACGCACACAAACACAAACACAAACACACATTAAGCTTACATTAAGATAAAAGCGTTAAACATTCAGACAGGCGAGAACCAGAATGACGCATACACACAATATTTCATAATGTAAAGAGTAGAAATTACTCAAAAAGGAGGCAAGAAGAAGGAGAAGAAGAAGAGGAGGAGCATATATATATATATATATATATATATATATATATTATATATATATATGCTCCAAAGGTTTCCTAGCAGACTAAAGTTAAAAAGCCAATTGCTTCGAGTCAAATACCTCTAATTTGCATCCTTTATATACATCCAACTAATTAAACCATAAAGGTCCCTTAAAGGCTTTTAAAGCCTGATGCCCCCATTCAGTACTTTTTCCCTTTCTTCCCTGCATCTAACACCAAGGTGACCTCCATTTTACATCCCATTATCGCCGCTTGCACCGTACACGCTCGTAAAGCCCGCAGGTCTCGCCTTACAAATTTAACACAATAATACACTATAGCAATATTTGCTTTCAGGTCCCTCCTACAAGGAAATTAGCGTCGTTATAGAAAACAATGCCTCGCTAATTTACGGGCGGATCTATAAAAGCAGCGTCCGGCCTCTATACAGGATTACAGGGGCATCCGGGCCAAAAGACGACCATAATGTATTTAAAGTGGCGCATTAACAGGATAAACAGTCGGCTTTATATCTGAAGTCCATGGGCTTTTGCTGAAAATGCAACAAAATCCCATTAATGAAGCCATTAGCCGACTGATTGCATACTCCTGGCTCGGTCCTTCCCTGAACAGCCTGCGAGGCTAAAGTGGAAAACAGGACATGGACATGTAAACAGGTACGGAGCACTAACGCTTCCCGGTGTGCACAAGGACAGGAGATTTCCTTGAATTTCCACTAAAGCTGCCGGCAGAACTTCACTTTAGGGCAGTGTTCAAACGGCTGCATAAGACTTAATGACCGTGTTTATAGGGCTACATGAAACCTACAGGGCGCACAGTGGCTTAGTGGTTAGCACGTTCGCCTCACACCTCCAGGGTCGGGGGTTCGATTCCCACCGTGGCCCTGTGTGTGCGGAGTTTGCATGGGGGTTTCCTCCGGGTACTCCGGTTTCCTCCACCAGTCCAAAGACATGCATGGTAGGCATGATTGGCGTGTCTAAAGTGTCCGTAGTGTATGAATGTGTATGTGATTGTGCCCTGCGATGGACTGGCACCTGTCCAGGGTGTACCCCGCCTCGTGCCCATTGCTCCCTGGGATAGGCTCCAGGTTTCCCCGTGACCCTGAAAAGGATAAAGCGGTACAGAAGATGGATGGATGGATGGATGAAACCTACATAAGCCATTCATGACAACTGACCAATTTGCTTGAACATGTATGGTTCAGTAACATTTTACTTAATGGCAGTGTTCATAGCTCTACATTAGCGCTACATAGGCCATCCAGGACAACTGACATAAACCTACACGAATTTGGAAATGTTAAGACAGAGTTCATAGAGCTGAAACACACGTACTCAATACTTGACCCCCCTGCTAGCACTGCTAGCAGTGCTAATACGCTAGCTTCAGGAACAGGCGTGTAGAAATGTGGTGTTTGTTTGGCACGCCGTTTCTAAAGCAGTCAGCAAAACAGTGCAACAATTAGAATCCTGGTTAGATCATTTGTACTAACAAATATGAGACAAATATGCACATCGCCTTCCAAGAAGCCCAGAACAACAGGCATTGAGAGGACACACAACACACACAACACACACACACACACACACGGTACTGTTCGAAGCGGCATATGGTACACAGAGGGGGCAGAGAGAATCTGTGTGCTTCCTGTTACAGGAAACATGCATATTACAGTGCACCAGCCAATACACACACACACACATACACACCTTGTACACACTTCCCATAGACAATATTTCCCTACAAATGTTAAATCCAGCCCATCCGAAGATTTCTATGTTTTCTAATGAATATGAATGACTCGGGCAACGAAACAAAATTTATCGGTGTTAATTGCTTGCTGCTGTTTCTGCAATCCCACCACACACACACACACACACACACACACACACAACGCCAAGTCTAGCAGTCAGAATAATAGTGAGTAAGGTAATGGAATAAGGAGCATGGCTCTGTAAATAACAGCGACCCAAAGCAAGGACCTTTTACGCATAATTACATTACAATACGGACTGAGTGAAAGATTATACCCTCTGCAGAGCTCCACTCCAGGGAGGAATGTTTTCGCTCGGTGTAGCGGTGCGAGTTAATGCCACCGGGTTCTGAGTTATTATTTTTTTTCTGATGACACTTCCTATGAAGGCCATATTTATAAATGACCTATGAATACATTCACAACCTGCTATTACACATTCATAATGCATGACACAGACTGTTAGAACGAGTAACGAAAAGGCACTAATTTATAAGCAATATTCATAATGCATTTACAAACTGCTAACAATGTGTAATAAGTGTTTATAACTCGTTATATCACCAATATGACCCCAGCTCGCTAAGTGTATTACGTTCGGCTATATATATATATATATATATATATATTTAAAGTAACTAAATTTAAATCGTTCTCATTTCATGTGATTATTATAACTATGATTACACGTATTTAGAGTACCCTCCAACCCTAAACCCTGCAACCCTAAACCCTCCAACCCTAAACCCTGCAACCCTAAACCTTCCAACCCTAAACCCTCCAACCCTAAACCCTGCAACCCTAAACCCTCCAACCCTAAACCCTCCAACCCTAAACCCTGCAACCCTAAAGCCTCCAACCCTAAACCCTGCAACCCTAAACCCTGCAACCCTAAAGCCTCCAACCCTAAACCTTCCAACCCTAAACCCTGCAACTCTAAACCCTGTAACCCTGCAACCCTAAACCCTGCAACCCTAATCCCTGCAACCCTAATCCCTGCAACCCTCCAACCCTGCAACCCTAAATCCTGCAACCCTAAACCCTGCAACCCTAAACCCTCCAACCCTAAACCCTGCAACCCTAAACCCTGTAACCCTGCAACCCTAAACCCTGCAACCCTAATCCCTGCAACCCTAATCCCTGCAACCCTCCAACCCTGCAACCCTAAACCCTCCGACTCTAAACCTTCCAACCCTAAACCCTGCAACCCTAAACCCTCCAACCCTGCAACCCTAAACCCTGTAACCCTGCAACCCTAAACCCTGCAACCCTAATCCCTGCAACCCTCCAACCCTGCAACCCTAAACCCTCCGACTCTAAACCTTCCAACCCTAAACCTTCCAACCCTAAACCCTGCAACCCTAAACCCTCCAACCCTGCAACCCTAAACCCTCCGACTCTAAACCTTCCAACCCTAAACCCTCCAACCCTGCAACCCTAAACCCTCCGACTCTAAACCTTCCAACCCTAAACCCTCCAACCCTAAACCCTGCAACCCTAAACCCTCCAACCCTAAACCCTGCAACCCTAAACCCTCCGACTCTAAACCCTGCAACCCTAAACCCTGCAACCCTAAACCCTCCGACTCTAAACCCTCCAACCCTAAACCCTGCAACCCTAAACCCTCCAACCCTAAACCCTCCAACCCTAAAACACCCCAAAACCCTAAACCCTGCAACAATAACACCCTACTAAACCCTGCAACCCTAAACCCTCCGATCCTAAAACCCTCCAACAATAACACCCTACTAAACCCTCCAAAACCCTAAAACCATAGCATGCTAAAACCCTCCAAAACCTCAAAACCCTCCAACTATAAATAAAAATATATCCATATATATTCAAAGGTGCTGGGTTTCTGTAGTAGTGGTGTTATAAGTAGTGTTCATAACACATTATAATATATCATATTAACAACTCAATCATAATTCACCTCCTGAGAACATGCCAGTATGTGGATTGGCAACTTTTAATTGGCACTAGGTGTGAATGTTTGTGTGTGTGAGTGTTTGTGTGTGTGTGTGTGTGTGTGTGTGTGTGTGTGTGTGAGTGGTAACTTTGCCACCTTGCCAGGGTGGCAGAAAAAGTGATTACTAAAGCTCAAGAAAGTGAATTCATTTTTTTTTTTTCTTTTTTTCCTCCATGCACATAAATCTAGTGCATACAATCCCATACTCAACAGATTTCTGGACGACGAAGTCTTTACACGACACAACCTAACGCCGTTAAACCGGTGGGATTTAACCGCCGAGTTTTGATCCGAACGTCTTTGATCAGAGAAATACCGCAACTTATCGTCGGTTCAGGCTGTGTGCTCCTGCTCCGAGTCTGGGTGTTTAAATTCAAGCTTCCACTGCTGGCCACTTACGCAAAGCCGCTTAATCCTTTAACTGCTCAGATTATGTGTAAATCTCTGCGAAAGGATTCATCTGTTTAATAAATAACTGTCTCACTTTAGGACTGGACTCGTTCAGCAAGTACCGAGCTGTACTGAAGCATGCAGAGCTTCAGAGGTTTCAAAAACCTCAAAGATCAATGGGAATATACGTCAAATATATTTTATCTCGTAGGAACTCATAGGGGTGCTAATAATTGTTGCACACCTACTGTATATTTAACAAAGATTTTTTTTTTTTTTGGATAAACCCGTCTTGTGTTTGCTATCCATGAGAACAGAGTATTTTTGTGATTTTTTTTTTATTTTTTTTTTTAAATAAAAAGATCAAAAGGTTAAACAGTAAAGACGGTTTTTTTCATGGCTTTCTTTGCTCATATTTACCAAGGGTGCCAATATTATTGGAGGGAGCTGTATATATACACACACATATGCCATTTCACTCTATTCCTACTGCTCAAATTTAAAATACACACACACACACACACACACACACACACACACACACACACACACACACACTATATACATATACATATATACATATATATACTTAACACTGTCTTTCATTCATGATTCTCTCAGCATCACATTTCACTTCTTCAGGGTTTAAAAGGTCGTCCAAAGCATCTCTCCAGTCGAACCCAGAGCTCTAATCCATCCGACCGACTGTGGCACCGAGACCCCGACATCCAGCGGACTTCACCGTTAAATTAATCACTGTGTAAAATGTTTAACGATCGCTAAAAATGACGGAATTTTACCATTCGGATAAATTGCCTGTAATAAATTGTATTTATGGCCGGATTAACTGCGGGACTAATTTGCTAATATCCGAAATGATATACTGGATCTCGGATTCCATATTTACTAGGAGGGGAATCTGAAAGCCCTCGGCAGTAAACAGGTCAAAACGGACGTACCTGGAGACGTCCGTGGAGGATCGTTTACTCCGCGTTATATTTCCTCCATTAGAAAAGGATTACAAGCTGGAAAACGGCCATGTTCTCCATAAAGCCTGCTGAGATATTAAAAGTCAGGAGAAAACCTCCGTAGAGGTTCATTCCATCAGTCTGTTCTTAGTGTTTCGTCTCATTCGTGCTTCACCTCCACCTTAATCAGCGATCACTGCTCACACCTGTCCCGTGTGATTCGCTCTAATTTGGGTTCAGTCTCATCGTGGGACAAGCTTTCAGCGTCCGGGCTAAAAATAACTCTCACTTTTAAAATTATTTTTATTTATTTGTCTAAAAAAAAATTCTCTCCTTCAGTTATTCTGTAATCTATCAGAACTTATCGACGTAATGTTAAATTCGAACGTGACAACGGCTACGCTTACATTCACAGCGATAATCCGATATTAATCGGAATTCTGCAGTATTCTGATTAGTACCGAGTCACGTAAACGCTGCAATCCCGATCGCCCGATTCAGATTAAGACAATAATCCGATTCCCCAAATTCCGATTCCCACCCCAGGGAAAATTTTAATAGGAAATTTGTCGCATGTAAAACACCTTATGCGGAAAATCCACCGAAAGGAGATGCGTGCGTACGCTCCGTCCGCAAGGAATTGTGGGTGCTAACAGATGCTCAGCAGGAACAGGAGTACATGTATACAGGGATATTCTGACGCCGGTACGCATACGATAAACGATGTATTCGGAATACGGCTGCGACCCGGATGTAGTAAGTAAGTTTTATTCATATGGCGTATTTAACACAGCAAAGCTGACCAAAGTGCTGAACGGAGTGCGAAAAGTAAAATAGAAAACAGAATAAAACCAAATAAAGACAGACGATAGACAAAAAAAAAAATGATACAGATCTTAAACGGAATTGCATGTAAACATAGCCAATGTTGTTCCAAGAAAACTTCTTTATTTATTTTTAACCGATCGTGGTCATGTGAGGTCATCAATGTGCTCCTCAGGTTTTGGCTTCAAGTTCAATTCAAAATTCAAAGCAATAAATAAATAAATAAATAAAATATATAAATAAAGTCAAAATGGCTTTTTTACTTTTGGTCTGAAATTTTTCCGTATTTGTTTAAAGTAGATCTCTATGCTGTTAGTTAAAGCGTAGATTCAATTAAATCATTACGCGATTAAGAACGACGTCGTGCTGACGACGGCGACCTCTGCTTTGACCCCTGAGACAGACTGATTATCATATTTCTGAGCAAACACCCAATCAGACGGCTTTACGCTCGCATGCGTCCGGCTGCCCCCGGCTCCGATCCGCTTGATATCCGATTAAGACGGCAATAATATTCCATTTGTTTCCGATATCTGCCATGCCGAACGCGTGTGGCGCGCTGGCCTTCCGCCGCTTCAGAAAGGTCCACTCGACAAACACGGAAATCAATGGCGGCCTCATTACCAGCCTCGGCCTGAAAGTAACCGATAATGATAAAATCAATTCCAATCTGAAAGCGACTTCATATCCACCAGATGCATTTGTTTGATATTACCGAGTTATGGCTAAGTTTGTGTTACGGTGTTTGCGTAACGGACATGTTGAGTCACGAGCGATCCGGATATAGTTCCTGATGAATCACTGCTATGAAAAGAAAAGAGAGAAAAAAAAAAAAAGAGTGGTAATGAGCAGAATAGAAAGAGGAAAATAAAATAAATAAATAAATAAATAAATAAAAGAAATTCAGCCAGGCTTTACATGGGCATCATTAAGGTTTTTTTTTTTTTACAGAAGCTGTGGAAATGTTCTGATCTGAGAAGAAAAACAAAAACAAAACAACAACAACCCAAAACACAGTTGTACTTTGTTAAAGTTTATTCGATCGACGCCTAAAGCACACACACACACACACACACCTCACTGCTGAATAAAACACCACAAGGAGAAGACACGCAGATTCATTAGCTAACACCGAGAGCATGTTGGAAATTGTAGGTTGGGGGGAAAGAAAAAAAAAAAAGGACAAATCAACGCTCGATGTTGGATGTCAAATAGAGGTGTAACTTAACATTAACATAATTAACATAAATAATTATAACCTATATAAACATCACATAACAAAGCACATCCTAACCCACATAATCACGCACACAGTACAATAACATAAACAATATGAACACAGACAAACATAACGCAAATAACCTGCATAAACAGAACGAAATATAACCTACATAAACACGCACACATGAAAAATAACACAACCATAAACCAAATCAAAACCCGCATACTGTCACATACCATAACATAACCCACACCAACTGAAATAAACATTATATAAACAAAAATAAATAAACACAACCTACAGAAACACATATAACATAACCTACACCAACTGAAATAAACATTATATAAACAGAAATAAATAAACACAACCTACAGAAACACATATAACATAACCTACACCAACTGAAATAAACATTATATAAACAAAAATAAATAAACACAACCTACATTAACACATATAACATAACCTACACCAACTGAAAAAAACATTCTATAAACAGAAATAAATAAACACAACCTACATTAACACATATAACATAACCTACACCAACTGAAAAAAACATTCTATAAACAGAAATAAATAAACACAACCTACATTAACACATATAACATAACCTACACCAACTGAAATAAACATTATATAAACAAAAATAAATAAACACAACCTACAGAAACACATATAACATAACCTACACCAACTGAAATAAACATTATATAAACTGAAATAAATAAACACAACCTACAGAAACACATATAACATAACCTACACCAACTGAAAAAAACATTATATAAACAGAAATAAATAAACACAACCTACATAAACAGATATAATATAACCTACACCAACTGAAATAAACATTATATAAACAAAAATAAATAAACACAACCTACATTAACACATATAACATAACCTACACCAACTGAAATAAACATTATATAAACAGAAATAAATAAACACAACCTACATTAACACATATAACATAACCTACACCAACTGAAATAAACATTATATAAACAGAAATAAATAAACACAACCTACATAAACAGATATAATATAACCTACACCAACTGAAATAAACATTATATAAACAGAAATAAATAAACAGAAATAAATAAACCCAACCTACATAAACACATATAACATAACCTACATAAACTAAAATAAACATTATATAAACTGAAATAAATAAACACAACCTACAGAAACACATAACATAACCTACATAAACTAAAATAAACATTATGTAAACAGAAATAAACACAACCTACAGAAACAGACATAACATAAAGCGTAACATGCACAAACTAAAATAAAATAAATTACATAAACACACAAACACAACAAAACCTAACCTGCATAATCACACATACCATAACCCATATAAACCAAAATAAACATATAACACAAATATATGGAACCTAGACAAAAACACAA
>NC_071282.1:17989160-18079160 GCF_023375685.1 Ictalurus furcatus
ACGCACTCGGAGGAAAGCGCTATCCACGTGGGATAGGACCGAAAATTGTTTGGTCTTCGCTGACTATGACTCGTGACAAGGAAGGAGACCTGCCATGTCAGGGAACAAAAAAAAACAAACAAAAAAAAAATTGACAGCTAGACATCTCTCTCTCTCTCCCTATAGATATATATATATATATATATATATATATATATATATATATATATATATATATATATATATATATATTTTAGATTTGTCCAGATCATGATATGTCAAGAGACTGTCCAAACGTCTCACCAAAAAGACGAATAAAAAAAAAAGAGAGAGAAAGGACAAGCGCTTTAAAGTGGAGTGCTAGCAGACGGAAAGCAGCACCGGTCTGGGTCAGCCTACTTCACTTCCTGCTGTTACACTTTACTGTGTCAGAGCTGAAATATATATGAAGTCGCACTGTCTCTATTAAAATATGCATGAAGGAGTGGCCCAGGAAGGAATAATTCATTATGCCAGGTTCAACCATGAGCCTCGACTGCAGACGCATCAAAAAAAAAAAAATATATATATATATATATATATTTGCACGATACCGTACGCTTCACAGAGCCTCGATACGGTAGTGTGATGGAACGACGCGACTCTGCAGGAACGGAGAACGTGACGCTACTGAGTTAGCAGCTCCGGCCTTTTAAATCAGTTCAGAAATGAAGAAGCACCCGGCGTGGGATGTTCAGTCCTCCGTCCTCGGCCGTAAATAAATTCGCTGAGAACATCTCATAAACTGATCATTCACATTCAGCGAAACCAATTACATTAACTGTTTGCTGGAGCGCGCTCAATTCCCGCAAAAGCAACGAAAGAGAAAAGAAAGACATGCAGCAGCCTTCACCTTTCTGGAAGAAGTAAACGAAATGCCCACGGAATAAAAACAACAACGACGAGCAAGAGATCAGAATGGATGTCAGTACAGCGTTACGTCTAATGAGAAGAAAAAAAGAAAAAAAAGAAAAGAAAAGAAAAGTCAAATACGGTAGATGTTCAGACGTGGCCTTTAAGAAAGCGCGTTCTTTTTCTACGCGATCACGCGGCACTCGTTAATACGTACGACGTCGTTTTTAACGTCGCGCGCGGACGCCGAAACCTCATCTACATCTTCAGTCGTTGCTTAGGAAATTGTTTGTTTTTTTTTTCTCCTATCGAATGGTATTGTAGCTGCACGAGCAAGAACAGCGCCCTCATCAGTTCACGACACAAATGCTAACGTCTCACGGCAATAACAACAACAACAAAAGTACCACCCAACAAACTGCTAAACACATCACATATTTTAATCTAAACACATTTTAGCACGGACATTTTCCCTTCACTGAGAACACGAAGCACTTATAACACAGACTCAGCGAAATAAACCACGTTCGCCGGTCCCCAGGGCGCTCCATTCTTCCGACTGAGTCCTCCGACTGAGAGCGAAACGACGCGCGTCTCTTCAGGAGAAATGAATAAAACGCTGACGGATTTCTATGAAACTGTCTGAATAATCTCCCGTATCAGTATGTATGTACCTATTGAACTTGCTGGGAAAAGTATAACCAAGAATCTTTTTTTTTTTTTCTTTTTTTTTTTTTTTACCCCCCCCACTTCTCCCTGGAATAAGAAGCTTATGATAAGTATCCGTCCTCATCCCCGGAGCCGTTTACTCTGATATTTGTGCTTACCCGGCCGAGTGCTGACAGAAGCAACAATAGGAGAGTAAATCTAGATCCTGAACACCGCGGCAGCTCTCGAAATAGCTCTATGATTTATAGATAATGTGCGACGGAGAGTTTGCTGCGTCACGGACGTCCTACATAGTGTGTATCCTCTTATCACGTGTTCGGTGGATCTGATAAAAGATTAAGACGTGGACTGGATATCTGTGAAGCACGATCACGTCTAAAGCCGAACGCGCACGTCTGAGGGGAGAGAGTCGTTACGTGGAAAAAGACGCAGAAGTGCATTTCTTTGTTTCATGTCATGTCGTGTGATTTAATATGAGAGAGAAAAAAAAATGAAAAATAAAAATGTGATCACATGAGAAGAATATAGGAATGATGTAAAAATCACCAAAAAATAACCGCGTAAAAATAAATGAATCGTGCGGAAGAATAACAGGTGACAATAAATGAATCATGTTACAATTACATCTGAAGGTCAATTAATTGTGTGAAAATTAGCAATGAAAATAAATGAGTCGTGGAATAACGTGACAATAAGTGAATCGATGGGAGGAATCACGTGACGTTAAACGTGGGAGAATCACATGTGACAATTAAATGAATCATGTGGAAGATTCACATGGAAAAATACATGAATCATGTGGAAGAATCATATGTAAAAAATAAATGAACCATGTGGAAGAATCACATGTAAAAATAAATGAGTCATGTGGAAGATTCACATGTGAAAATAAATGAATCATGTGCAAGATTCACATGGGAAGATAAACAAGACTCAGATGTGAAAATAAATGAGTCATGTGGAAGATTCGCATGTGAAAATAAATGAATCATGTGCAAGATTCACATGGGAAGATAAACAAGACTCAGATTTGAAAATAAATGAGTCATGTGGAAGATTCACATGTGAAAATAAATGAATCATGTGCAAGATTCACATGGGAAGATAAACAAGACTCAGATTTGAAAATAAATGAGTCATGTGGAAGATTCACATGTGAAAATAAATGAATCATGTGGAAGATTCACATGTGAAAATAAATGAATCATGTGCAAGATTCACATGGGAAGATAAACAAGACTCAGATGTGAAAATAAATGAGTCATGTGGAAGATTCACATGTGAAAATAAATGAATCTTGTGGAAGATTCACATGTAAAAATAAATGAATCATGTGGGAGAATCACATCTGAAGATAAACAAGACTCAAATGTGAAAATAAATGAGTCATGTGGAAGATTCGCATGTGAAAATAAATGAGTCATGTGGAAGATTCACATGTGAAAATAAATGAATCATGTGGAAGATTCACATGTAAAAATAAATGAATCATGTGGGAGAATCACATCTGAAGATAAACAAGACTCGGATGTGAAAATAAATGAGTCATGTGGAAGATTCACATGAGAAGAGAAATAAATTGTGCAAAAAAAAAAATCACCAAAAAGAACTGTGTAAAAATAAATGAGTCACATGCGAAATCATAAACTATTTTGAAACAAACAAACAAACAAACAAACAAACGCACGCACCACCTGTGAAGCGTCAGGAAAATGATTTGCCTAAAAGGAAAATGATTTGCCAAAAATTCATCACTAATCTTTCAAACTCACATAATCCCCTTCAAGAAACATCTAACGGTTTTAAACAGTTCCACATATTTACGGGATTAGCTTCCCTGCGCGCTTTCCTCTATCCTGCTGTCCCCAAAATTCCCACGGCAGCCGCAGTAGCACTCACTACTTAGCATTCCACATGTCTGTGCTTGCTGCCGGATGCTCCAACTCGAAATAACTGAATAATTACCGACATTACGGATGAATAATTACTGACATTATGCATGTTGTTTTCATTAAACTTTCAGAAGTAGACCTAAACAGAAATCGCTGTGAAAAATGTCCTCCGCAGTTAGAAACGCTGATCATTAATTACGCGTAGCAGTAACAGATTTTTTAAAAAAAAACTCCAACAGCGAGATGAGATGTCAGTAGTGATAACTGTTGCTGTAGAACATGATAAAACAAAACAAAACAAAACGAAAAAAAACAATTATTATCAGAAAGCCATTTGTGCATGACTGGTCACAGCCATCTATTCAATCATAGCTCCCACTTTAAACACTTGGCCCTAAGCTAATTAAAAAACAAACCGAGCACCAAAACCACGTTTTTGTAACAGAGCATTCACAGGAACGTGTACAGCAGACTTGCCACGTAATCTGAATCTAAACGGATTAAACGTGTATCGTTGACATAGCGAAGCTCATGGAAGGAGTCTCCAGTGTCAGTGCTTTGAAACAGTCAGCAAGTCTATGCGTTCCAGTATTTTGGATACATGAGCCGTGTTTTCTCCTCCTTCTTCTTCTTCTTCTTCTTTTTAATCATTCGCATTAACTTCAACAGTGAGGGAAAAGAAAAAAAAAGACCTTTATAGCTGCTATAATGTCCTTGAGAACAGGAACTTGTTCTGTGGACGTTCCACAAGATTAAACGTAACTATAAATGGATAAAAAAAATTAAGTACGACGTTCAGCACTTTAAGATGTTTTTTTTTTTTTTTAAATGTATTATTCCTTTGCGTCTCCATGTGATATGTAACGTAGAACGCTCCCGAGCCAAACGTCCACGCGTGTCTCTTTCCGTGTGAAATTCGATGAGTGCGCAACGTGCTGGGATTTCGCTTTCCTTTGATAAAAATCCGACGCACCAATCGTCCTGACCCCAATCTTAACCTTAACCTCAACCTTAACCTTCACTGAACCTTTCGTACAGCCCGAGCGGTGCAAATTGGCTCCGGTTTGCAAGCGCACGTTGCTTTAATACGTTTATTCCGGACAGCGTTACAATAGTCATTAGCTGGGGTTAATAACGAGGGCAAACCCAAGGCCGATGTTAATCTCCAGCGTGATAGCTTAAAAACATATTATATTATGTAACTACGGTGAGAAGAAGAGCAAAGAGGATGCCTCGACCCGGCAAACTGCACACCGTGAACTGCATTTTCACGTCATATACGCCGTACAACTACGTAGTACACGGATTCGTAGCGTATCTGAGGAAATGAGTAAGAAATAACACACTCCGTGTTGTGCCGTCGTGGGAAAATAATCAACGACGAGATGGTGTGATGACACGGGACTCGATTGGATTATTTTCCTCCTGAAGTGCTTGGTTCCTCTTATACCACAGCAATTCACCGACGATTCGTTATTCATTACCGACATGACGTACTTTTATCCATTTATAGTTCCATGAAACGACTTTCATCGCTTGCGTTATAGCGGCGATAAGCAGTCTTTCCTTCACGGTCTTAAAAACGGCAAAATAACTGTCACGGAGCGCTGGAACTGGAGACTCCTTCCATGAATTTTTTTAATACAGGGCTCCTTAAACAAACAAACAAACAAACAAACAAACAAACAAACAAAAAACTTCCCCACATCAACGATTACACACACATACTATAGATATAATGATGCTGCTGTTACAGAAAATGAACGCACTACTTCCGACCAATCAGAATCAAGGATTGAGCGTTATCACGTTTTAAGCATCCGGTCATATTTGATCATATAGAGAGTGCAGTATTACGGTTCGACCGAACATGACGAAGTGAATTCACTTCTCCAGACGCACTATTTAAGATCGGGGTGATAAATTTAGACCATCATGCATTTTTTAAAACCAGCAGCTCGTTTAAAATTTAATGATATCTGATTCTTCATTAACCGAACAGGACGGCGAGAAGAAAAAAAAAAACCCTCGTTTCGAAAGTCCGTATCGATACGGTCTTAAAAATAAAGGGTGAGGGTATTAATCTGGGGTTGGAGATTGTTTCGAAACGGAGTATTCTTCCTGCGTCTTGTTGATTATGAGCAAGGTCAGGTGGAGCTCCAGGCCGTGGAGCCTCGCTGTGCAAATTTATTAACACTCCAGGGGGCAAAGTTTCGAGCGTCTTCACATTCTCGCAGGCACATGAGCTCTCGCTGCACTCATCTCACAGGTACACCCCTGCGAAAAAAACGAGAGGAAAAAAAAAAACGATGCCTAGGCACTCAAAGCACCGCTCTTCTAAATGTGGCTGTTCATAATATCATGCTGCGGCGTCCCGACTGGAGCGCCGCGCCACAAAAATGGTGCTCCATTTGCCCAGAAAACCGGCGGTTTGGAAAGGTACCCCGCTACCTGGCGACTGCACGCAACACGCTCACCAAATGGAGGCGACCTACAGAGATCATAATAATCACTCAGCTCCCGAGCGCGGGCCACAGAGCCGTACCGTATGATTTACGGTTTCGATTCGTCTTTATGTGCTACGGATTTTCCCGTCTCGGGAAATGACTCCGGTATTACAATGAGATTGCTTTGAATAATTCCGACATAGGAAACTTGCACTCCAGCTGGAAACGCACTGCGCCCGAGCGTTATTAGTCGAATCGTTCTCTTCCAGGATCACGACTGACATCCGTAACGACATGGAATAAACCGTAATATAATAAATATTTCGGAGACGGTGTTAAAATAAAGCGGCGTCCGGCTCGCCGTCGTAAAGCCTTCAGACCTCGTAACGATACGACACGATGATGCGTGAACGTTCAGTAGTCTGAATCCAGTACCAGGAATTATCGACAGCGGTGTCGAAAGATATTCGGGAATATAACTTAAAGCAGTGCTCGTGTTGAACGGAAAACAGTACTTTCGCACCTGTTAGTCTGGATTCAGGGACAAGTTGATTCTTTTGATCCGTTCAGGGTTAAACGAATCAAAACCCAACACGAAACGTCGGCTGAAGGACGTTGAAAACGTCCTCGTAATACAAAGATGGCAGAAATGCTAAGATGGGAAAACGGGCCAAACAACACTAACCCAAAACACACAGGGTGTCTGATTCACTTCCAACAATTGAGTCGATTCAGAGTCGACTCACTTTTTCCATAGAGTTTACTTTACTTAGAAGTGGATAGGGAACACCTCACTCTCAGAGAACAAAAGTACTGTGATTCTTTGTGTTCTCACCTGCCTGAAGAACCGCACCGAGGTGGAGAACAAACCAAGGTTCTGTTCAAACAAATACGCCGTACGAGAAAGCAGCTTTTAAATATATATATATATATAAAATATAAATTCAAACATTCAACAGCCATGTGGTGTAAGCTGTGATGGGAAAAAATAAATAAATAATAAAACCCTGCCTATGTCAAGCTATATCAAGGCTACAGAAAGACTAAATCACAGACAGAATAATCCGGCTTTGTTGCGTGTACTTATTCTCTTGTGATTCTGAATATCTCTACATACTGTATTTTTTATTTTTTTTTATTTCATACAGATGCAAGCCACTTTCTGTTGCATCACTCGGCCCATCTCCGTTCTCTGTCGGGATATGACACAGCCGTTGCATCATTTTAGGCACGCAGAAAACATTTCTGTTTTCCGTTTCTTGATTTAACACACACAAAAAGAAAGAAACTGTACTCGGGCTCCGTTGGCAGCTCGAGCGCTGCTGGATTCTGATTGGTCGGGAGGTGTCGATTCGTTTTCTCTAGCGCTAGCGCTGACACGAGCGCAGCTGCCAATCATAGGTTTATGGTAATACACGGGGACACGGTGGCACGTCCGGGGTCGGGGGGTTCGAATCCCGCCTCCACCCTGTGTGCGCCACGTGCTTCGGGGGTTTCCTCCGGGGACTCTGGTTTCCTCCTCCGGTCCAAAAAACATGCTTTGTAGGCTGATTGGCATTTCCGTATTATCTGTAGCGTCTGAACGTGCCCTGCGATGGGCTGACACCCCGTCCAGAGTGTCCCCCGAGTTCCCTGGGATCTAGTAACAGCTCATTCACAGGCACTCATTCACTATAGTTCCGTGTAAGGAAGAGTTTACTCTTTGTGGTTTCTTCAAGAACCGAGAGAGAGAGAGAGAGAGAGAGAGAGAGAGAGAGAGAGAGGAAAAAAATGAATGAATAAATAAATAAATAAAAAGAGGATGGTAAGGGAAACAAATGTTTATAGCTGCTATAATGTAAGGGATAACTTGAGTGCAGAACATTAAATGCGACAATAAAGGGATAAAAAAAACCCCGTTAATAAATAAATAAATAAGAATTGTAATCGTTGGAAAATTGCTGCACGGTTATTGTTATTCCAAGTCATCACACCATCACATCGGTGATTATTATCCTAAAACAGCATGCCGAACGTGTTTAATAATCAGGTGGAACACATGAATGGATGATCTGTGTGTGTGTGTGTGTGATTCCTTGCCTCCACCCGGTTCTCCACCAGGAGCTAATTAAAAGCAGCACGGATGCTGCAGCCGGTCTGCATCGGGCCCGGGATTAGAGCAAACAAGAGGCACAGCGGGCCCGTAGGGGATTAACACTTGGGGCCGGGGATCCCCGAGGCACGACACACACTGAGCCTACGCAGCTCATAGGACCTGAGCTGCAGGGCGTCTCTGCTCCACATAGAAAGCTGCGGTAATCCGTCCGTATGAGGTCTCAACGCCGAGCGCCGTGGACGGGTCAGAGCCGAGATGGAGCTCTGATGCGTGGTGGATTACAGCAGATTTGGAGGTAGAAATATAACAAAAGTTGCATCAGTTTCTCAGTGCTCTGCTGCTTTGATTTAACCTGATATCATATTTTATTTTATTTTTTTTACTTTGATCTAGCAAGAAGCGCAATCGGATACAAACCCGTAGACGTCCGTCACGTTTGCGCCGTCGCTGCAGGAAACGATGAATCGTCTATCGGCAGGCAAGTTTATGGACGGCTAAGTCTGACAAGACGAGACAAGACGAGACTTTACTCGTCCCCAGACGGAGAAACTATCCTGGTTGCGTCATCGTTTTTTCTCGCAAAGGATGTTACCAGCTACGATGTACGTACTTATTCGTTTAAAACCATGGAAGGGATTTTCTAGTGCCGCTGAAGCGCGGAAATCGAGATAAGGTGCGATAGAAGACTGTACGATCATCAATCACACACACACACACACACACACACACACACGCGCACTTAAGTTACATGTACTCGGCCTCAAGACTTCAACCAACTCTATCCAGGCCAAGGTCAAAACATTCCAGACACTAAACCGATTTCCTTCCACAACCATTTCTGCTTCCATGAATCCACCACGTCAATCGATACGCAACGCTGAGATGGTTTCTCTGAGCTGGTGCTTGGAGAACAGTTACACCAACGCCGGACGGGTTCTCTCTGTGAGCCTGTGCTAGCTGCCCTGAACGGCAAAGATTCCAATGATTCAAAGAGTCAGATGATTAATTAGTTCCAGTGTTTGCTCGTAAACAGATATTTAACTACAGAGACGCAGGACAGGTGCGTGCGATAGAAACACGACCAAAAGTTTTGCTCTGTAAGCGTTTTCCGCTAGCGACCTTCCCGGACAGTCGTACGTTCTTATTCATTTACTTTACACTCAGCCTTGAAAAGTTCCTAATTCTGTACACACATTTAAAACCACGAGAGCATTAAAACACACACACACACACGCACACACACACACACACACACACCATACACCATATTTAAGACTACAGGTGGTATATTAAGCCTGAAATAGTGCATTGTATAGGGCATTCCTTTATAAAATATTTATCCTCTGTATGAAAAAATAATGAGAAACAGAGCCGCTGCAATAAAAGCCAGAAAATCTGTCAGCTTGGGTTTGCGCAAGTATCGAGCCGGTGTTGGGGTTTTTTGTTTTTTTTTTATCTCCTAAAGGGAGTAAGGTCTCCGGCGTCATGCAGAGCACAACTCTGCAGCGCTGGATCACATGGCGAGAATAGATGGCCCCTGCCAGTCGTCATTAGCGAGCCGCTCCGTTTCCCGCTGGCATTAGCGCAGGCTAGCTCGGCTGCTGCTTATCCCAGAGCGCTACATCCTTTTTGTTTCTTTTTTTTTTTTTTGTATAATAAATGGAAGAGAAGAGTGCTTTAGCAAACACAGCAAAGGAAACAAGGGGAGACTAAAGAGGATGTATGGATCTGAGCTACACCTCCGGAGAGCTGAGTGGAGGATAATAACATGCCAGATGGAGAGAGTTTCAAATTATTTGTAGCTCAGACATTAGTTTCGCTCAGACACTAGATTTTTTTTTTTTTTTTTTTTTTTTGTCGTCGTGAGTTTGAACGTCAGGAAGTTTCTGGTTGGAATAGACTCAAGTTATTTGAACGATTAAAGTCAACACCGACCTCTAAATATACCCAATTCCCAATTAGCAGAAGATTCTTAGCCAAATTTTCAAGGTCAGTTAAAGTAGAACATATATATTTCACACGACATTTTATATATATATATATATACACATACATACACATCCATCCATCCATCCATCCATCCATCTTCTATACCGCTTATCCTTCCTTCAGGGTCACGGGGAAACCTGGAGCGCTATCCCAGGAAGCATCGGACACAAGGCGGGGTACACCCTGGACAGGGTGCCAATATATATATATTTTTTAAATTCCATCTGGAGACTAAAAACTGTCCAAACACAACTAACTGTATCTCAGGATTTCAAGTTTGGTCCACAGTACTCCTGATATTTGGTGAAATCTAATAATAGTTGTGTGTGGTTGTGTTTCGGCAGCCATATTTAGAAGGACAAAAAAAAAAAAAAAAAAGGGAAAGGAAAAAGAAAAGACATTTCTTTTCAGGTCAGATGAAAAAAAAAAAAAAAACGGAAACGGTAAACAGAGAACCTCATCTCAGGCTCTCCACACGAGATGCTCTCTGGTTTCTCGTTTCCTGACCTGGGCCTCAGGTATCTGAGATCACATGCAGAACAAAAATAAATAAATAAATAAATAAATAAATAAATAACAGGAAAATGCAGTAATTCTCAAGTAACAATTCCAAAAATAATCTTTCAATATCTGGAATGACACTCGCTCCTTATCCCAAACACAACATGACTCTGTTTAATCAGACAGCCGACGGTGTCGTTTCCCTCGGATACAAAGACACTAAATTAAAAGATAGAAACAGAAAAACATCGGTATAATCGACACAGGGAACATGACCTCGAGTTTCATCCATCCAAAAGAAACGAATACATATTAGACATTGGTTAAGTATGTTATATAGTAAGAGAAGATTGACAGGTTTAGATCTGTGCCTCCAATTTAAAATACGACATACATAGAGAACGTCAGAACGTTGCAGGGTTTAGCAACATGCTATTTATTATTTCCTCAACTTCCTGACCAATCGAGTCAGAGGACAAGTGAGAAGAACCAACATGGTGGTCAGAGCGCCAATAAAATCCAGTCTCGTTACTGAGTGAACGTGTGGAGATGTATTAGATCGATGCCGGATTTGAACCGGACGATTCACAGCCAACGTTCTAACGCTTGTAACGTCATTAAAAATACGGATTTTTGCAAGAAAAGAAACAACAAAAAAAAAACAAAACGTATGCAGTCGAGTCGAACAAGCAGCTCAAATCCTCTCGAACGTCTGCTTCCGATGCTACAGTGAACGCAGTCGACGTCCTCATCGTCGGAGTTCGCCCTGTCGTCATTTCATCTGCGTTACAAACTAGGCTAGCTGGTTAGCTGATGCTACTGTAGCTAGGACGTGTAAGAGTGTTGTAGTGGGTATAGTGGTTGTAGTGTGAGCATCAGCAGAAAAAAAAGTGCTCAAAGAAAAAGACAAGAGAAAACATCGAGTGTAAAAGCCGGACTTAAACTCAAACGCTAAAACGGTCCACGCAGCTATATGGCTTGGGAATTTGGACTGGTAAAATGCGACCCACGTGGTCAAACACCCAAGCGTCTCCGTAACACCGAGTCTTTGATAACACCGAGCTCGGATGTTTTGCACGTCATCCCCGAGTATCGCAAAAGTCTTTGAATTCATGCGGTAATCCCTTTTCAAAAAGGTCTGCGCTATTACTTATCCTCGGTGTCCTTTTATCCCGTAATAGAGTCCGTGTGGAAAATGAGATCATTATTACTGATTCGAGACTAATTGTCTGCCAGACAGACTTTAACGGTAGTGGAGATTAAATTGTCGGCTCGTTTTAAACACAACAGTCAGCTGCATCCGTACGCGTGAATAACATTTCGCCGGATTGGCACCAGCGGCGTTCTTTGTGTGCTAAATGTTAGCAAGGAGCTCTGCACAACGGAAATGCTGACTCAAAGCATCCGACTCTCCCAGCCTCAAAAGACACGGCGAGTCGGCCGAAGCACTCCGGCCGAACCCTCCGGCTGAGGTCACGTAAGCTGCGGTGTAGGCAGTCATCATTTCGTAGCCATCAGCAAAGCAGCTGACTTCTGAGAGTCAAGAGGAAGAGCACTGGTTTAATGAGTCCCTGCTCAATTTGTAAGTCGTATCCATTGTTCCTGGCAGTTTTTACTAGGGGGAGTGGGGGGGGGGGTGTATTAAAACAGAAGCAGAGCTGCGCTCATTACGCAAAAGCTCAAGGAAGAGATCTTGTCCAGATGTTGTCCGGACCGTACGATTATTTAATTAAAGGCAATTTGTCCTTGAAGCTAATGTCATCGCTTTGGTTGTTAACATTATGAATTTTGATCCTAATATAGGAGTATTATCCAGTATAATCTTTTGGGAAGGTAGGAGGAAGCTGGAGAACCTGGAGGAAACCCACATGGACACTGATAAAACATGTCAAGCTCCACACTGACCGTTTCATTAACACGGCACGACTGATAAAGGGGAAATGAGAGACCTGAAGGATTTCTTTATTTCTTTCTTTTTTTACATCCACTAACATTTACTCAAACTGAATTTCTTCCTAGCAACAGCTGTACATTGAACAAATAAGTTCCTAAACCATTTTGAAGGGTTCTTTAAGGATTCATTGAATAATTAAGCGTTCTTGGCTTCCTAAAATGTTTCTCCTTCGAACCTGCAGAGAACCCCTGAAGAACCCCGTGTATGTTCTCACTGATTGAGTGTGTCGTTCAAACTCCACATGATTGGTCGTTGTTTTCATCGTGATATCTAGAAACCTGTCAGGTGTTTAACATTTAGCCATCTTGGTACTTGGGTTCTTGGATCGATCTTTAAGACTTCATTCTCAGCTTCCTAAAATGGTTCTAGATTGAACCGTGGGGGATATCATGGGGGATATCATCCTGTTGGAGAGTTCTACCGGGAAGTCCACACGTTCGGTCGTCCTTCTGAGGAAACCCTTGAAGGTTCTACTGAACATAGAGCTTTACCAAAAAGGGTTTCCTTATCAGCAAAGGGTTCCGAGTATTCCCAACACCTAGAATCGGTCAGATTTAGATGAACTGTCTTGGTACCTGGTACACCAATAGAAAATAGGGTTCATCAAGGGTTCTTGAACTCTTCCTATGGACTTCCTAAAAGGGTTTTACGTGAAAGCGGTACTGACTGGGAAAACAATGTCACCCATTTTCACTTCTCCTGCAAAAGCTAGAAACAAAATCAAGACGGGATGAAGAACCTGAAGGATTTCTGGAAGCTAGGTTAGTTAGCAATCATCCCCACCCCCGCCCCAAACAACAGCTTGTGGTGTGATTACTAATCAGAAGATCCAGATCCAGAGGGCCTTGTGCAATCCCTTCAAAGAAACCGATCTACAGAACCTACAGCTCCACAGACACACTGTGCTCACTGAAATCCACTTTAAAAACAGGATGATACTCCCCGAAACAGAATTTTACATTTCATGCTCGTCGGCTTCTTGGTTAATGAACAAGAGGTCAGGGACCGCGTGGCATCGCGCAGATGTTGTCCAGTTTGCATGGATGTGGTTTAATTAGAGAACTTCTCCCAAGCATCAGCTGTTTAATGAACAAATAGATCCCTAAACAGTTGCTACGCTCCGAACACTGAACTCCAACAAATACAGCAAAGCAGTGTTGGGATTATGATTGACGAGGGGAAGGCGGCCGAGCAGATGTTGGCCGGTCTTGTTCAGCCTTGTGCAGATGCTGTCCAGGTTTGTTTAATTAGAGCCAATCGTAAGTAACAGCTGGCTAATGAACAAACAGCGTAGATCATTGCAGAAGATGCGCTGCAACCTGTGTGACGGGTTAAAAACGCTGACGGGGTCGCGCGCGCGGTAAAAAAAATGAAAAATAAGCCGGTACATCTGGGATCAGGGTTTAAGGGTTCTTCAGTTGTGCCTCGATACTTACGTAGAATGTAATTATGTAGTCTCATGTAGTATCTGGAAGCTGAGAAGCATTAATTATCCAGTGAACCCTTGAAGAACCGCTCACCGTATACATTAACAGTATGTATTAACGGTGTGGTATGTGGTCCGGGTACACGCTTTAAGGAATCCACAAGGGTTCTTTGGAAATCCATCCTTTCTATGTAGAACCTTTCTTTGTAGGACTGGAGGTCACAATTAAAATTTGCATTGTTTTCTTCTTAACACCGAGAATATTTCATTTAAAATTGAATTACATTCTTATGGGTTCTTCATGGTTTGTGTAGAAAGCCTTAGAGGTTCTATGTAGAACCAAATAAACAGTGTTTGCTTGGGGTTTTTTTTTTTTTCCTCTAAGAAATGGTTCCAGAACCTTTTAATTATCCGACAAACCCTTAAGGAACCACTGAAGAACGCACCGAGTGCGTGCATTGCCTTGGTACGTGTGAGACTCCTTCTTGATATCTAGAACCTGTCAGGCACTTAACATTTTATCTACACTGTCTTGGTAAACCAGTACGGGTTCTTCTGGTTATTTGGTTGTCCCTCTGTTGGAACCGTTCTATGAAGAACCCTACACAATCAGAAAGGATTGCGAGTAGAAACGTTTTGGAAGCTGAGAACCATTAAGCGTCCAAGAAACACTTAAAGAACCCTCGAAGAAAGAGTGTACGTGTGTGTGTGTAGTAACTGGGTACGTTTGTGGTACAAACTCCTAATTCTGGCGATTTTAGCTTGGTCTTGTCTTGGTCCTATAGTTACAGTGTGTGTATTCCGTGTGTGTGTGTGTGTGTGTGTGTGTGTTCATGGTTTACAGATGCACTGACAGCAGAATGGCGGCGGATGAAGAGTAATTTCGGAATGCTGTTTACACTGATGTAATTACGCTGTTTTGTGTCAACAGATATGTAGTTTTATGGCCTGATGGATGAAAGTTAACACTCACGCTGTACACAAACCATGTTGCCAAAGCAAACGTAACACAAAGCTGAGGCTGTGAGTGCGGTGCTGCAGATTTGAGATGATGGCCGTGAGGACGGCAGTGAAAATAAATCGATAGGCCATGAGCGCTGTGCTCCTGTAGAGCACGGTGTTGTATAGCTGGGTGTCTTTCATGACCATCAACTGTAAAAACAAACAAACACACAAAAAGGGTGAGGTTAGAATGAGCACATCATAAAGAGGCGGGGTTTGGCGTGCTGCTACTAGATCACATCGAATCAGTTACTTCCACTCCGCTTCGTGGTCTTTTTGATCGTCTCTGTTCACTTATTTATTCTCGATTATAAATTCCTTCCTTCGTTCTTTCTATTCGTTTCCCACTGACTACTTTTCTCTCATCCCCCCCCAGTCTTCATTCTTCCATCCTTCCATCCATCCATCCATCCATCCATCTTCTATACCGCTTAATCCTTCTCAGGGTCACGGTGTCTTCATTCTTCTTTCGTTAATTCATTCGTTCGTGCGTTCCGTTTTTCCCTCCTTCTTGCTTTTTACGCGTGCATTATTCCCGTCCTTTTTTCCATTCGCTCATTTTTCATTTGTTCTCTTTCTTCCTTCCTTCCTTCCTTTCTTTTTTGCTTCTCTAAAAGCCTGACCAAGACACACACTTTCAATAAGAACATATTCGATATTCCATGTTAAAATAGTATTTTAATGAATTTTGAAATGTGTGTGGGTTTTTTTTTGGTTTTGTTGTTTTTAATAATAATTTTTTTAAAAATTGTTAAAAAGTTGCAAAATAACCACTGAAGCAAGTATGATTATTTATTCATTCATTTATTCAAATATAATGTGTATATCTATCTGTGTGTGTGTGTGTGTGTGTGTGTGTTCACCTAAGCACTCAAGGACAGAAGTTACTGTTCATCAACTCTATTTGAAGTCAATAAATCTGGTGGATTTCATACTTTGTTAAACATTTCATTAATTCCTTCTTTATTAATCATTTTCATTAAAAAGATGCTCCACAATGAATGATGCGACAACGACCGGTCTGATTCAGATTCCAAAACCGAGCTGCTTCTACACGTTTGTTCTGTGAGGAGTAACTCGGGAGGGCTGTTTTGGTGTGATGATGATGAGAAGTCACCACTGTTATCACCCTGAAGTTGATTACCGGACGTGTTTTACATCTCTTCTTCCACAACAATTTGCTGACGATTCATTTTTCTGATCTATTAATTAAAAAGTACGACACGGACTCCTCGGAGACCACGATCTTCTCACTCATACGTAACGCCCTGCGTTAACGCCACACACATCCTTGTGCAGTAATACCAACAGACGTCATCATGGTTTAACACGAGGCCATGAAATCCGCACGCTCTGACACCGCCAGCTGTGTCGGCGGGTAAAAATACGACGTATCGGCTCCACACAAAAAGCCGAACAGCGTCCCTGCGTGAAGTGTTCTGTAATTATTCTAATGTATGAGACTGTTATTGCTCTTCTCAGAGCGAGTGAGAAATCCCCGAGCTATAACTTCGTTTCTTATTCAGCGCGCTGGCAGGGAAACAATGCCGGTATTCTGGGAGGAGAAGAAAAGGTCACTTGCATTTAACACACAGGTAAGGTGAAAAGCAAAGGCTGAAACCACACACACACACACACACACACACACACACACACACACACACACAGTAAAATTGTGTTACCTGTAGGATCGAGTACAACGTCTTCAACACGGAAATACCTGCGATCGAGGGTGCACATACTTTCGCATCTAACTAATAAGAAATAAAACATGCTGTTATGCCGTAATAGCAAAATAATCAACGACGGGGTGGTGTGATGGAAGGTGTACCTTTTTTTTTTTTTTTTTTTATCCATTTCTAGTTACAAAACAAGCTATCACTTACGTCATAGCAGCTATAAACACTATTATTATAGTAAACATCACCATATCGTCAATTACTCCGGTTTGTGGATGAGCTGTTACTATAGAAACGACAAGGTATTAATATACAGCAAACGTGGGATTTGCAGCTGCGCTACTTTCGCAGCTACTGCGAGAGAAAAATGACACCTTTTGACCAATCACAACCCAGAATTCAACAGTGCCACGGCTGTATACAGCGCTCGTCTTTAGTTATAAATGGTTCTCTTTTCAAACCAGCATGATTCCAAGCTCTATATTCTATAAAACCTGCAGTTAAAAGTGGGCCGTCTGGTATTTTTTCGGTTCCTTTTAGCGTTTCCTTTTGAAGAGAACGGTGATGGCAGCCTGCAATCACGCTAAAACACACTGTCACAAGCGCACAAGCTATAAGTGGCGGTGATGATGATGACGATGACGCCGTGTGAAGAACACCTGTCAAAGCAGCCTGGATGATTTGACAGGGAGGGGGAAAAAAAAAAAAAAAACTAAAAACAAACACTTATCTTCATGATCATCATTGCTTAAACGCGTCGATGACAGACGCCCGTAATGCAAAAGCAATAATTTTGAAATGTCCTGAAATTATCCGAGCGTCAACACGCTCATTTGGCGGCGGGGGGGGGGGGGGGGGAGGGGGAGGGGGAGAGGGGGAGTCACGTTAAAAGAGAAGTTTTGTACAAAATAAACCATTTGACCGTCAATAATGCTGTAGACATGTCAACGCACTGGGCTCGGTAATTTCTTAAAGATTATTATATTCAACTTTACCTTCTGAAGAACGTGTGCAGTAGGGCCGCAACGGACGATTATTTTGATATTCGATTAATCGGCCGATTATTTCTTCGATTGGTCGGTTTAGTTGGATGGAGGGGCCAATTTTTGTTTTTTTCTGGATTTAAAAACAGAACAAAACAACAACAACAAAAACTCACATTCTGCTCGACGTTATCCTTCAAACATCGTGCAAATTGAAGGCTATTTGAAGCGCTTAATATGAAACACTCATGTTTTGGACGACCTGGATCGTGGACTTTTCCCCAAATCAGCTACCACAGTTATCCACAGTGACGTCACAGACCAGACTAATTCATCATGAGATTCACTGTGGATTATTTTAATTATCGATTTTCTCGATTATTTGTTGCAGCCCTAATCTGGAGCACTTTATAGAGTACACTCTTAGAACAAAGGATATTTAATGCTTCTTTAAGAGTTCACTGGATAATTAAGGGTGCTTGGCCTACTAAATAAAACATTTAAAGGTTCCCCTTAATTAAGCAACCATTCATTGTCCACCAGTGTACAGTAATTACTGGGTATTTAACAGATAATACATAATAGATACGTAGGCAGTAATTACAGTACAAGTAAAGTCTGGTACATGAACTGCATGTTAGATTTTAAAGTACAATATTTAAACTTATTATTAAATAATAAAGGTAAAAAAATGGTTAGGTTTATACTTGGTGCTATAGTCCAATAAATTACTCAGGATTTTAGGTAAATATTCAGACTTGGAGAGAATTTGGAAAGGAAATATTCTGAGCTATAGAGCGATACTCGATTCTAAGAATCATATCTGATCATGGTGTTACTTTCAGGTAAATGTTAAATAATCCCATATGTTATTCACAATAGATCATAAAAATATATATATATATCAAATGTTTAAACTGAGGACATGTACAATTTTAAGAAAAAAATAAGGTAATTTTGAATTTGATGGCTGCAACACGTCTAAAAAAAAAAAAAAAAAAAAATGGGACGGGACAATGAAAGGCTGGAAAAGTGAGTGTTGGTAAAAAAGAAACAGCTGGACGGACATTTTGCAACTAATGAGGTTCACTGGGAACAGGTCAGTGAGATGATTGGATATAAAAAGAGTATCTTAGAGATTCTCTCAGACGTAAAGATGGGATGGAATCTGGATAGAAGCAGATGTTGCTCTAAAACTTGTATATACCTTTTTATTATTGCTTATTAAAGTCCTGCTATACAAAATTCACCATTTTTACTAAGTTACTACGTACCTCCAATTCAATATGCAAAATATGTACAAAAAAAATGACTCTAATGTAGCAGTCATTGTGCTTTAGCTGATAAATTCTAGCTACAATGCAAGTCCAAATTTTTCTGAAAAACATATATGGCCGTTTTTGGCCCAACGACAACAAATAGATTGAATTTTCAAGTCTAGAATTAGAAATTCTCAGTAAGAAATGAGTACGAGTGAACTGAGAAATGTGTGTGACTTTATTTATTTGAAGAAAAAAAAAAAAAAAAGAAGAGGGAACTTGAAGAGGTCAATCTGGATCAATCTAAACAACATCTAGAATATTTGTGTTACAGTTGTGTTAGTAATATTGTCTTATATCAGCTGTAGCACAAATTTCAGCGTTCGGTAACTTACAGTCTCACAGGAAAGGCTTCGGAAGAAGTCCGTAAATACAAAGATTTAGAGACTCGATGAACACTTATTATTATTAGTAGTATTATTATTACTTTAAATTCTCGTTATTTAATTGTCAATAGTGACTAAACATTAACATAAAAATCAACAAACAATTTGACAGAAAGTGTACGTGGAGTACTGTGAATAAAAGGACATTTTTTGGTTATTTTAAACCAGCTACCTACCGAACTAACTATAAAATACATCTTGTTCTTTTACATGCTGTTCATTTATTAGTTTATTAGTTTATTTGCATGTCTATCGATTGATTGATTGATTGATTGATACACGTCATCGATAAGGTAGAAAGTAAAAGTGCGTCCAAAGGTCAGGTAAAGCTCGCGACTAATCTTACATAGTCTTTAGCCTGTATATAATAACTTGTAGAACGCATGCTGCCATTGTTTGATCAAAAACACAAATTAGTGAATCCTGTCAAAACATTACAGTCAACACACACACACACGCACACACACACACTGCTGTGTTACAGAACACATGATATGACAAACAAGGTTAGACTTTTTATTTATTTATTTTAAACAAGATCATATGCTGTCTTTAGAAGACAGTCTTTAGACAGCAGTACTGTCACGGCGTGAAGGCGAGGCTTCATTGCCCCGCATTCCCCGAGACTATTATTATTTAAAAAATCTATAAAGCTGTTACATGGAGAATGAAAGGCTGCAAATATTCCCAGCACCTAAAACCCGTTCACAGCGCAATCAGCGATCCAGAGCACTATAAATCCCGGTTCGCCTTATGACAGAAATCGATATGTGAAAGCTGGACCACATATCCGCTGGGCAATTCTATCGGGCAGGCGCAGAATTCGGTGTGTGTGTGTGTGAGTGTGTGTGTGTTTTTAGGAGAAACTTGAGACAGTCAGTGAGCTCTTTTGTCTCCTGTAATATTTCAAGGTGAGCGCTGCAATAGCGACTATGAAAAAAGTAAAAATAATAATAATAAAATTTCCCACAGGAAGAGACATATACAATGACATCTGACCTAGCCATGACCTTACAGTCAGAAATAACATCTACTAATTGACGCTCAAGCCCAGGGAATGGATTTAAGGACACAAGTTGAACTGAAGAAGGCGCCGCTGATGGAGTCCCTGTTCGACAGCGGTTATCGGCTTTAGCGCTAATCTTCAGTGGCTACGATGGTCACATGTCCACCAAAAGCTTCAAGCGCAGCTCTCTGCGGATGTGCAATGTGTTCTTAGCTGATAGCACGAACGACTGGTGCGATGCCCAAAGCCTGGACGCAGAAGACCAGACAGGAAATACGTGCAAAAATTCAAAGCCAGGAGGCAAGAAATGGTTCGTGTGGAGGCTACACAGAGCGAAGAAATGAGCCTCGAGCCAAAAGAAAAGCCAACGTTTATAACAGCACTTCGGTATCAGTTGAAGATTCATTGCCCATATTTCCAGAATTACTCTGGGAAATAAAATAAAATGACACTAGAATATATTTAGAGACACTCAGACAACATCAGAATCAAAGGGAAGGCTTTCGAGTCTTTTAAGATGAGTGAGGCTCGAAGCTAAAAAGCCTCGCGTCTAATTTTCCTGTTCGGCTCGGCGCTAGCAGGACCTCTAATGAATGTTAAATAAGGCGGTAGATCATAAACCTGCCGCGACACTCCGTCTGATTTCACAGATTATCAAAAGAGCAGAGGAATTCTGCAAAAAAAAGAAGAAGCAAGGAACAAGAAACAGGAAGGATACAAGTCATGTATAATTAGTGGAACGGTTACGAAGAAGTGGAAAAAAAATGACGTTAGTCTTCGCCTATTTGTTTTGAACACACCCCCCCCCAATCCCCCCCACGACCCACCGTTTATCCTGTCGTGAGGGGTCCTGGAGAATATCCCAGGAAACTCTGGGCACAAGACGGAGGACACCCTTGATGGGGTGGGATCCCACTGCAGGAAACAATCGCACACGCTACGGACAATTTAGAGATGATAATCAATCAGCATACAACACATGTCTTCGGACTGAGGGAGGAAACCGGAGTACCTGGAGGAAACCTCTAAAGCGCTCCACGGAGAACATGCGACCTCTGCGCACACAGGGCGGAGGTGGGAATCGAACCCCCAAACACGGAGGTGCGAGGAAACATGCTAACCGCCGCTCGTCGCCCGTCACTATAACTATCGATATTAAATAACGGGATCTTCTCAATCCTTTGTTTGCTCTTTTCCAACCGACAATGCAGACACACGAGGACAAAATCCCAAATCCTGCGTACAGAGCGAGTCGAAGAATACTGACACTGTCTTCGGAGAGCGCATTTTATCGCAAAACTAATCTCTTTTATCGTCCACTGTACGGAACAAAAAAATCAAACGAGCAGATTTGCCATCTGTGCGCAGACGTTTTGTAAGCTCGGAACAAAAAAAAAAACAAAAACAAAAAAAAAACTCGTTAATGTTCAGCACTGAGAAACACCCGCACGCTTCTTTTGTGTTTAAACGCATGCACTAATTCAGCGACGAGCCAAACCCGTGACTCAGCGCGAAAACCCACAATTCCCTCCAGTGGTGTCGGAGCCGTGCTGGTGTCATCAACCCAGAGTGGCCATTTCATACTTCCTGCTTCCTGTAAATAAATAGACCACAGATGATGGGTGATGAGAGCGCACTTTAGAGCCACAGCTGCTCGTTTAGTTACATCGGGAGACCAAATTTGGAGAATTTTCTACTCGGGACATTGAAAACGGTGAATGTGGGTTAATTGCAGAATCAGTTTTGGCCACAGTGTAATTTAATTAAATCAAGCAAGCAAACAGACAAACCACATCAAAGACATCAACAACAAGAACAACAACTATACAACAACAACAATAATAATAATTCTATAAACAAGCAACCAAAACAAACAAAATAATAATAATAATCATAATAATAATAATATAAACAAACAAAAAAGGATAAACTTGCATCTGAAGCTGCTTTAATTAACAATACTACTACTAATAGATAGATAGAGAGATAGATAGATAGATAGATAGATAGATAGAGAGACAGAAATTATTAATGAAGACATCTCCTTAGTTAAACTAGAAGAAGAAGAACATCAACAAAAAGAAGAAGCAGAAAAAGAAGAAGAATTAGTCCCTGTGAATGAGCGGTTACCATGGAAACGATAACGTAATAGAACGAGTACATTAATATAAACCTGCAGGACTCTCGGAGCTGCTGTTAGAGAACAATCAACCAACAGCTTCTGACCAATCGGAATCCAGAATTGACTAGCACTGAATGAACTCGATTTGTTCATTAGAGTATCATTTTCGAGCTCCGTAACAGCTTTCGTGTTCTTAATCCTTCTCCACACGCGATTAATAAAAGGACGTTCAAAGAATAAACAGAATCTCCTCGTCCTTCCTTTAGTCACATCATAACAGTGATGATAAAAAAATAAAAAATAAATAAAAAAAAAATCGATATTCTAAAAATACCGGTCGTTTAAATAAAGGCCCGGATTTGGAAAGCCATTAGGAGACACCGAGTGTTTTATAGACTCGAGACTTCTACGGACTCGCGTGATCGATACGGCAAAAAATAAATAAATGACGAGTCTGTCCTTGTGGCCGAGAGAGAGAGAGAGAGAGAGAGAGAGAGAGAGAGAGAGAGAGAGAGAGAGAGATGCGCAGAGTGAAGTGTGAAAGGTTGATGGGTTTATCAGGGCCACATCATAATATTTACACTAGCTGCATGCGAAAAGCTCAGCGCCAATCCCGAGCCAGATTCAGTTAGAGATATTCTTAGTCTCGTCAGGAGCATGTGAGATCACACACACACACACACACACACACACACACACACACACACACTCATTTCAGAATTCAGTATGAACCCGTGTTCAACATTGATTCAAGAAATAATGACAGAATTGACTGCGGTATTTAACAAGACATTAAGATTGACTGATTGAGCTGATTAATAAAAATCAGATTTTTTAAAAATTATTCAATTATTTATAGTTATAATTAGGGGCCTAATACGGTGGCTTAGGAATTAGCATGTTTGCCTCACACCTCCGGGGTTTGTGTGTGTGTGCCCCCCCAACACCTTGTGCCCCGAGTACCCTTTGATTGGCTCTAGACTCGCCGTGACCCTATATAGGATAAGCGCTATGGGGAATGTATGGAAGGAAAAAATGAGGCCACGGGTTGTCCTAGACAGGTGCTTCAGCCCGTGTGAGAGTCAGGTAGGAGAGATTTCCACACTCACACCAACTCTACGAAATCTCAGACTACACGAACATGTAGCGTGGCAAATGCTAAATGGTGAGGATCGAGTTCTAGTCAGTATCGCTGGAATAAAAACGGCTGATGGCGGAGCAGTTTAAGTACAGTTCGGCTCACTCGGTCTTCTATATTCGTCCAACTGGTAAATAAAATCGGAGCGGTATTCAAACGGCATCCTCGCCATCAATCACTACACAAATTGGAGAATCGCTACATCATTAGCCGAGACCCAAATCACTTCTGAAGGCATTGTGAAAGCAGCTGAGGTCCATTTGCACTGGAATTAGATAAGAGATGGGATCATTAGTGAGGGTGATTATGGAGACGTGATATACGGAGAAGAGACGCCTGTTTCCTGAAACATCGCAGATCCACGACACTGCAAAGCCACGACTGCGAAAACGTTACATGATCCTTGTTTCCTTATGTTCACTGCATATTCAATTTATTTACAGAGCATTGTGCGATTATAAATAAACCTGTCCTGAATGAACTTTGGCATTGGCTTGACAGAAACGGGGGCGTTGCTAGGTGGTTGCTATGACATTCCAAGTGCTGCTAGTCATATGCCATGCTGTCCTATCTGGTTGCAAGGTTGTTGCTAGGTGGTTGCTATGCTGTCCAAACTGGTTGCTAGGGGGTTGCTACAGTATTCCACGTGGCTCCTCGGGTGTCGCTAGGTGGTCACAATGACATTCCAGCTGGTTGCTAGGCTTTCGCGATCATATTCCAGTGGGTTGCCAGATGATTGTTAGCTGGTCGCTATAGTATTTCAGCTGGTTGCTATAGTGTTTCTAGGAAGTTGCTATTTGTATTCTAGCTAGTTGCTAGAGTGTTGCTAAGTGGTCAGGATCATATTCTAAGTGGTTGCTCGAGTGTTGCTAGGTGGTTGCTATAGTATTTCAGGTGGTTGTTTGTACATTGCTAGATTGCAGTTGCTGTCATATGGTTTCTATGGTGTTACTAGTTGTTTAACCATGCTATCCCAGCTGGTTGCTAGGTGGTTGCGATCATATTTCAGTAGGCTTCTAGAGTATTGCTTGCTGGTTGCGATGGAATTCACACTGGTTGCTACGGTGTTTCCAGTAGGCTGCTATGGGGTCTTAATTGGTTGCTATGGTGTATCTAGGATCCCAGATGGTTGCTGGGTTGTAGCGAGAATTTCCGGCCCTTATAACGTGCTTACCGTCCAAAAGACGGTTGACAATCCCTCCATTCAAGTCAAATCCAATCTGATTTCATGACAGCGGTGTACAAATTTGACCGAGCGAGCCCGACGTGGTCGGATTTAGGTTCTTCTTCAGCAACGTCGACGCCGACGACCGAGTTCCCGCCAGAACACGACGTACGAGTGTTTTAACCCCGATATATTTAAGAACTGATTTGCCCCTGGATGTGTTGAGGTTTGCGCAGGAGGTCTCCAGCCTGAGGGCATAAAGGACTTTGTAAAAAAAAATTCTAAAACTGTATGACACATTAAAGATGGCCTTGGTTCTTCATTTCCTCCAATCCACTCTGGGGAAATGAAACACAAGTACACTTACAGTCCTGTCGGCTTGTGAGATTTTCCATCAGTCCCTTAAAATCCGTGTGAAATAACTCGGAGGGACGCGATTCGACTCTGTACGTCGACGTATTTCCTTTTCAAACAGGAAGTCCGAGTGATCGTGTGTTGACTGATGTACACAGCAGCCAATAGGGTTTGAAATACACAACACCCCTAACCGATCTAAACACGCTTGACAGTAGCTTAGCTCACTAGCTCACTAACCGCGAGTTGAGCAAGACCTTACGCCGTACGTGTGAGAGTTGAGCTTGAACGTTAGCGGTGCTGAAGGTGACATCCTTAACTGATGAATACAACCACTCTTACTGATGGAGACGCCCAGACGGTGTATGAAGATCAGTCTGATGTAGCGACGTTCTGGCATCAATCTTCTCCGAGTTGGTAAAAGTCACATAGCTGCCAACTCACCCAAATTTCACCATCTTCCAACTAAGCGATACTTGATAAAGGGAATGGTGTGTAGGAAGACGTCCAGCTGAATACTCACCAAAAATGCTGCTAGCGGTCTGATCATATAACACACCCAAGGGGTGGGACATATATGTACATTCACAAGCCCAGAATGAGCAGGTTAAAATGACAAAATCTCTAAAATGATTTTTTCCCCCTAAATTATATTGGTGTCTATCGAAGTAAAATCTCTGAAACATCCATTTTGATTTCAAGGTTTAAAGCACTGGAGGTTGTTACGCAGGTCAAGGTTTCCTCAGGTGTAGAAACTGCGGTGTTTTATTATTGTACCTCTTTTTTTTTTGGTTTGAATTACCTACCTACTAGCGTTGGCTAGGCTGCTAAAAGGAATCATGAATCACTCAAGCATCCCTTTATTCCATCTGGCGTTTTTCCACACGGGTGTTTTTCACTCAGATCAATCACTGTGTTCTGACGAGCTACCGGCCTCACAACAATGGACAAAGCTCTTCTGATTGACGTTAATATCATATCCACAAATGGTCCACTACTCAAAATGCCAGGCTGGATCTTAGGAGAAGAAGATGGAAGGAAGCTTCAGAAAAAAAAAAAAAAAAAGCAGATGCTTTATACAAGACAAGTGTTCTGCACACTGGAAAGAAAGGAGGAAAAATCCTGAAAATGTATTTCATCATCATCATCATCATCATCATTACCTTCTTACTCTTCTTTAGATACTAAAGAAATACATTTTTCTGGATTAAAGCCTGGATTACACTTTCTTTTCACTGCGCATTCACAAGATGGCTGCCTCACGTATCCTGCGCTTGCTCGTCATATGGGGCAACACAAATGTAAATGGTGGAGGCGCTGTAACGTCACGTCAGCATCAGAACAAGAGAAACACGGTCTCTCTTTTCACACCAGGATTGACGTAATGGCTTAACAGCGACGGTCTATATATAGATACATATACCATGGGCGGGCCTTAGGAGGCGAAAACTGCTAGACCCCCGCCCCCCCCGGAGGTGATTTGGGCTATAGTATAGTTATAATAATAGCCTACATCCATGTCGTCTAGTTGTTGAAACTTTTCTGACACCCGTGTCACATGTGTAGTTTGTCACTTGTGGGCGTGGCCTGTCAAGCTACTTCCTTCCAAACTTGTCAAATTGATGTCACTATTTAGAAACCACAATTAGAAGGTTTTTTTTCTTCCACCACATGACACATAATTTGCATAAATCTCGCAGGAAATCACGTCTCCGTGTCACGTACGTACACGTCATAGAAAATGAACGGTCGCTTGCTAGCGTGAAGACGGGATTCAAACAGAGTCCGTGGTGCACCTGCTGTATCTTCCAGCTTCAGCTTCAGCTTCATCGAGCTTTAAGAAGAGAAGCGAGCGCCATCATCCCAGCCATCAAATACACAGATGTTCATGGCCTGGGGATGATGATGATGATGCAGAGAGCCAGCCATTGCGATCAGATCCAGCCAGTTGGCAAGGAAAAAAGAATTCAAACAGGAAATGTTAGTTTAACTGCACTTCCAACCAGGATGGAGTGCATCACGAATCCAGACAGAACACCACACACACAACCTAGATGAGTTTTATATAAAGCCTACCTTCTGAACCACACTGTACCACAGTGCTGTTTAATTCTGGATTCTGATTGGTCCAACGCTGTCCACTACAGGTTGGTTTCACTGTTTAGATCAATGCAAGGAACGTGGTGCTGTTCGATTCAAAATGATCAACGACAGACAGGGTGGTGTGATGAAGCGGAGTTACAGGATCGTATTCCTCTTACGCCACGGAAATCTGTCGATGATTAGATTCACTTTAGTTATTTATTAGTGAACGATATATAGTATTGTATATGATAATGAGTCTTTATTAATCACGTATACATTACAGCAGAGTGAAATTCTTTTCTTCGTATACCCCAGAATGTTAGGAAGGTGGGGTCAGAGATGATACAGCGCCCCCTGGAGCAGAAAGGGTTAAGGGCCTTGATCAAGGGCCCAACAGGGGCAGCTTGGCAGTGCTGGGGCTTGAACCCACAACCTTCTGATCAGTAACCCATAGCTTTAACCGTCAAGCCACCACTGCCCCTGTATATGCATTCAGGATCAGAGATGATACAGCGCCACCTGGAGCAGAACGGGTTAAGGGTCTTGATCAAGGGCCCAACAGGGGCAGCTTGGCAGTGCTGGAGCTTGAACCCACAACCTTCTGATCAGTAACCCAGAGCTTTAACCGTCAAGCCACCACTGCCCCTGTATATGCATTCAAATCCTCCTAGGAAGTTCGTATTTACGAGTTCGGAAGACGCATCCATGATGTCAGGTGCGTTCAAGTCACTTCGATCAGAGCAAGATGGTCAGAGTTCCTTCTCTGAATTAACTATAAATGAATTAACTACAAAAAAAATTCAATATACAGTAAATACGATTTCGCGGTGGAGTTCGTGTGCGTTCAACTCGTAAACACGCTCGTAAATCCCGACATGACTCGAACGCATCATTTTTATCCACATATAGTTACATTTAACGTTGTGGAACGTCCATGAAACAACTTCGTTCATGTTATCACTTGTGTTATAGCAGCTATAAACATTCGCTCGTTCCCTCACTCATCAGCCTTCTCTTTTTGCTCTCTTTTGGCTCGCTGGTCCAAAGCCCTGACACTGGAGACTCCTTCCTTATAGGCTCAATAAACATCTCTTTAAAGAAACCCTCCCTATTTCAATGATTATGTGTGTGTGTGTGTTCTGTTTCCTTTCCACACACACGTTTATATGGTGCATCAACTATACAAGTCCCTGCCGATCAGCTGTTACTATAGAAACGATAACGTATTAGACGGAGAGCATTTATATAAACCTGCACTACTGTCTGAGAGTTTGTTTTTTTTTTTTTATGGAAAATTCATCAACACTTTCTGACCTTGTTATTTAAACGTTTTTCCTTTTTTTTTTATTCTTTGATACAGTCCACCATAACGTCTGTCTGATTTGTATTATTATTATTATTATTATTATTATTATTATTATTATTATCATTATTATTAGACTGAGCATTGTTTCTACCCCGTATCTCAAATGTAATTATTCTCTGCTCTTTCTGCTTCACTCGCTCCATTTAATAGACTTTCAAATTGGTGACAAATGTCAAGAACTCAGCCCGAGCTGCTTGTTCCTCAGCGGTGCTGTCTCGGCGCTCGATGGGACAAAACGGGTCTCTGTGAAGGACGTTAATGATTAATACAGATGAGGTTTAGACCAGGTAAGACAGACAAACCCCAACTGTGCTGTTAACCGGTGTGAAGCGTTAAGAATGACTGTAAATCGAGCAGGAAGGTATATTAGCATGGCTGGCTACGGCGGTGGACTTACACACACACACACACACACACACACACACACACACACACACACGCACAAAAACAACCAAAAAAAAAAAACCACGTAACACAGAGCCAGCTAATTGCAGGGTATCAAAGCTAAGCCTGAGACAGACAAACCAGCCACACTGATACACTCAACACTGTGGCAAAGACAGAGCGACTGTCTCGCATGATAATGAGGGATGAGGTACAGTAGAACGGCGACGAATCTGTACGTGTGTGTGTGTGTGTGTGTGTGTGTGTACAAAGCTAAGAGAGAGAGAAAGATAAAGGAGTGTGTATAGTGAGATGATGAGAGGATATTGGCTGGGAATACGCCAACTTTACAGATATACAGTATAGTATGTATAATAATAATAATAATAATAATAACCTCTAAACAAAAATGTTAACACACGTATAAATGAATGAATCTAATATTAAAAATAAAAACGAAATTATTAAACACTAACTAGCTAACTCTACAAAAGCTAACGCTAGCTATGGATTTAATTTCTATTCACTATATTGCATAAAGCTCGCAGTTGTTATGTCTCAAGTTTAGTTGCATACGGAGGTGGTTTATTTCATTGATTTTATTTCCTTTATTTATGCAAATGAAAGGAACATCCGTGAATAATTTACACCATAAAGGAAAAGCCTGCTATGGTGCTAGCCTAATAGGGCTGTAATGCTATTATGTACCAAAATCCATCCCATCAAATTCCATAAACATCACCTTCGCTCCATTGTTAGTAGCTAACTAGATCGATTCTTTAGGGAGCAAAGCGCCGGATTGAATTTCACGCTTCTCAGCTGTGTTTTTGCACAGGGCTTGCTTTGACAATCCTATTCGTGATCAAAGGCGAAAATAAAATGGCTTCTTTTTCTAAACACTTACACACCTTTAATGTGAACACCAGGACTGAATTCATTTAAACTCCGTCTGTATTGGAAGATCAGCAGTTAGTGGTAAGGAAAGGTAAGCAGGAAGGTGGTGGTGAGATCAGATCCCAGGACTGCCCCAGGGAGACACTTTTGGGCCCTTTCGTGGCTTAAAAGTATACCCTGCGTCATTTTCGGATTAGTCCAGTGAATTAAACGTACGTAAGTGTTTGAGTCGACTGCTAAACCAAAAACAATTTTTTTTAAAAAATAAATAAAAACAACTAGCAAGAAAGTGAAGCGATGAGATTGACCTAGTGAGTTCCTCAATATGTTTTTCGGTTGGTGACATCATCATTCCAATACTCAAGAACGCAAACGTTTACGTGTACAGCAAACCTAAGACATGATGATGATGATGATGATGATGATAACAACAAACGTGCTGTTCTTGATGTTCAATTTAAATAAAATGTATAATCTTTTGATGTTTCTTGGAATGTTTTTTTTTTTTTTCCTTTTTTTGCTTAGGAGACATTTATTTAACATTCACGAAAGGAGGCTCAGGGGTCAGAGCTTTCTAAAAGTCACCCTGCTTTGTGGAGCTTCCCAGCGTGAGAACGTCCTCAGGGCAGAGGAGTTTTACTTTACGGTTTCTATGGTTTTGAGCGAGAGAGAGAGAGAGAGAGAGAGAGAGAGAGAGAGAGAGATCTCCAGGAAATCCAAAACGCTTGAGTATTTGTATAATCCAAATGATTCAATAAAGTGGTTTAAACTCGCTTAGAGCTATCGCACAATAGCGAGTACACAAATACCCGGTCCTCGTAAGTTCATTCACGCAAGAGAACACGCTTCCGCAAGCACATTCTCCATCTTTTCGGTTTTGATCGACAACCGCCGTCGATCAAACCCGGCCGAAAGAAGCGAAAGAACCACCCGGGTTAGCCATCGAGAGATAACGCATCACTCCGAGTCGCTATTTTCCGCCTCTCTCGAACAGAAGTGAAGAGATTGTAAATCCCCTCCAGTTAACCCCCGAACTCCACAGTGTGAGTCACAACGCACCGCCAGGGGCTGCCGAGCCCTCGAGGTCACCTTCAAAACCACGCTTACATCACCACAACAGCAGCACTCCAAACCCGAACCGGGCCGACTTTCATCTGGCGGAGGAGAGCTGTCAGCTAGACTCCCGCCGACTGCAGCTGGGACTTTCTTTTCCGCCTTTGATGCCTTTGGAGAAGACCGCGCTCGTTATACAGCGGCGTCTTCAGGGGGGCCAGGCACAAACACGATGACCTAGAATGGTCATTTGTATTTAATTAGACGCTGCGAGACCGAGTTGTGAATTAAAGAAGGAAATAATTAGGACTTTCGTCAGGGGTAATTAGGCATGTTTGAAGAAAACTGGGTAATATTGTGTAGCCTGAATGATAAGCTGACGCAACACCTGTACTAATAATGCAACCCGAGGAAGGATTCATCATTTAAGTCCTTCATTTATTCGATTCTTTTTATTCCATGAATTATTTTCAATCATAGATTATTTTAATTATTGAATTTATTATTATTATTATTTTAATTTATTCTACTTCCTCTTCCTCTGCTTCTTTTTCTTCTTCTTTTCTTTCTTTTTTTTTTTTTTTTTTAAATGAGTAAGTTTGGATTATCGGATGGCTCCTAAAATCCTGCAAGCTCAAACTTACAACCCAACCTTTCCTGGCTAAATACTCCATCATCTACTGAGAAATAAAATGTTACTTGCAGCAATTAATAAAAGTGTGCGTATTAACTCTCGCGATGTTTATATCTTAACTTAAAACACACAAGCAGCAGGTTGTTTTCCCCCTCGCAAGCGCCTGGTGGTTACCGTAAATCCCGTATATTAGCTATACGGCTAAAGCATACTCGTGCTATCGACATACATGTGCTACTTTAGCCGAGTCGAACGTAGTCGGCGATAAACTGTATTTCACACTAACGAACTCGAAACATTCTCTATTTACCGCGACCGAAGGCGAGGACGCACATTTCAAGAGAGAAAACGATTCCCGATGCGAGGGAGAGGAAAGGGGCGTGGCTTCCAGAACGTGACCGTTAATATCAGCGCTCAAGATATGCAAATGTTTATCGTTCCAAATTCATCTGTTGTTTATATCGCGGGGAAAAGATGCCTCTTTTGGTGTGTTCGGGAGTGATGACTCGCTGTAGTGTACTCCCATGTTAAAATGTCTTACGGTTAGAGTTTGTGCATTTATTATTGTTAATGCTGAAAGCAGAGCTGGGGCGATATATCGATATAATATCGATATCGTGATACACTTTTTCGGAGATATCGTTGGTATGGTGATGTATTTTTTTTGTTTGTTTGTTTTTACTTCATTTTCTTTGTCTTTGTAGACTCGGTTTAATGATTTTATTTTACTACTGTTTTGCAGACAGGTCGTCGGCTAAATTATAGACCGTGATGCACATTGCGTATCGTAGAAATGTCCTCAAGTATCGTGAGATGATATTTTTGTCACCTCGCCCAGCTCTGGTTGGAAGCGAAAACTTCTAATTAATAAAATAAATAAATAAAAAATGTAAATGTAAAAAAAAAAAAAAAAATCAGAAAAATGTTTGCGACAGGATGTGTTGACGTTGTTCGAGACAGGATGTGCGTGAGATTACTTTGATGCGATGTGCATTTTAGTCAGTTTGGTACACATCCCCAAGAGGTGGGATTGGTTGTGGTGATCTCGCAGCAGTTTTCCGGTATGTTCCGGTCTTTCACACTCTAGATTTATTTCATTTAGCTGAGTAAGGAGTAAAACATAATGAAGCTGTGTTGTTAGATAAATTATATATATATATATATATATATATATATATATATATATATATATATATATATATATATATATATATATATATATATATATACACACATATATCGTGATATGCATCGTAGAAATGTCCAAGTATCGATGATCACCCAGTCCTAGTTGAGAGTGAAAACTTCTGACTAAAAGAAAAATGTTACTTACTGGTTGCGTTAACGATCCATTCCCGTAGAGCCGCTGACAAAAAAGTCGCCCGTGTGTTATACCGCCAAACTGCACACCACTTTGTTTAAAGACGTCTTAACCAAAGGTTTATTGACCACACAGTGAGTACTGCGAGTACTTCTTTCACCACCGGTATGAATTCAGTAAACACACCGTGCTCCATGCCCAGAAAGCATACTCAGGCTTTCAATGTATTCAAACAGCAGCAAACAAAATGACCCCGAGTCTTTTTATATCAAAAAAACCTTTGAGACGAGATTTTGAGATTTACACAAAGCCTCCTGTCTGAGCCTGACTCCAGCTGTAAGCCAGCTGTCTAGACTCCGGTCGTAACGCACGAACACAACACGCTAAAGCATCTCCAGGTTGAGAAGTGAAGACTGCGCTTGTTTTGTTTCCGTTTGCGATATGATAGCGACATCGGATATTCGGGTATTGATCGATATCGGATGTTTCCATGATGATGGCGGATATGAAACAGTGGCGCTGTTTGAGACCGGATGTGTTTGAGAGATCACTTCAGGACTCAAATCCCCAAGAGGTGGGAATGGCGGTGGTGATCTCGCAGCATCGTCTGGCACGTTCCCGTCTTTCACGCCCGGGGTTTATTTCATTTGGCTAAGTAAAGAATAAACAATAACGTGGATGTGCTGTTCTAGGAAAATGATCAAGCTCGGGAGGGGTGCTAACAGTACCTCTGCTTCATCGCGCCACCCTTTCGTTGATTAATTCCCCATGACGGCACATCCCAAAGAGTTTTATTCCTCTCACACCCCAGCGATTTCCCAACCATTCGATTTTCGTATTGAAATTTAACGTTTAAACAGCTTTACCTCTGACTGTTCCGAAGCACTGACACTGGAGACTCATATAACTCAATAACATATCAGACTTTTTTTTTTTTTTAGTTGCCACTACAGAAAGAATCACGTGTTAGGACGAGTGCACTAATGTAAACCGGTGCTGATCAACACCTTCTGACCGATTAGATTTGGTGGTATAAAACATTGCTTGAGTGATGCATGTTTCTATTAAAAAGGTCAACGCGGAGATTCCCACGTCGTATTCGGTGACACGTGGCAAGAAAACGTCGGAATGAAGCTCCACCGCTTTTCCCGCGCACTTGCGCCTTGTTCCTGGCTCGAAACGTCGGATCAGAGCGCAGCATCGATTTTGTCCGATTTCGACTGCTGGATTTAATCAAATCAAATCAAATCGATGACACGCAGTTGGATAATGAGAAGGTGCGATCTCAAGATCGTGTTGGATCAACGGCAAGCAGACGATATTACACCGTAATAAATAAAAAAAACAAAACAAACGGCCGAGGCGCTCGGGGACCGAATGAAGGACAATGAGACTGGCAGAGGTGACAGTTCTAATAGTCCCACTCGGATGACCTTCGTTAGCGAGCCTTGTCATCGGAGCGTGCTCTGTCATTACCGGTTTATCACGAGAGACGCCGTGCTCGCCGGGCCGTGCCGCTCTCTCTGTCTCCGTCTGTCTTCGTCCTGTCTTCGTCCAGCTTAAAAGGCGAACTGGCCCGGAGCAGCCGAGCATGCTGCATTGTTTTCTCAGATCAGATCAATGAATCTGATGTGAGCGCACGAGAACGCGCCTGTATTCATCCGCCAAAATCCGTGGAGCAGTTTGGATGGGTATAATAGTGTGTCGAAGGTGGCGGCTGCACTCGACACCCAATGCTGTGGTACACGTCCTGAATAGAGATGAGTCGCGCCAAGCTACGACTCGTCCGCCATTTTTCTCGTTCTTTGATTCGTGCAATTCGCTGATGTTCTTCCTGTAAAAACCGGGTGCATCTGTTTGTTTGTTTTTTTTAAATAATTGTTGTGTATAAATATATATATATATAGAGAGAGAGACAGACCACACGCATGTGGAATAGGAATTATACACGGATATTCCATACATACTATGTATTGCTATCAAAATAAGAGACATCAATAAATATGTTAAAATAACTACATATTGTCTTGAAATCGCAAGATATGACATGGAAACAATGAGATAATATTTTGAAACAACAACGTCCATACAGCGGGATGTAAAAATAATTCAAAAATAACCTACTAAACGGAAATGACGTGAAATTGAGTTGAAACGCTGTAATGAGATGACGTATTGAAATAAGCTATTAAGGGCGGAAAAATGAGATAATGTGCCAAAATAACGAGATAACTCCAACTGACAAGGTATTAAGGTAAAATGATGCCGTTCTAAGTCGAAATAACAAGAAATTAAGTTTCAGTTAAGACTCAATATCTTGAAATAATAATGAGACAGGTCAAAAATAAATAAATAAATAAATAAATATACAAGATAACTCAAAATAATGAACTATTAAATGAACATAATGCCACAGTGTTGAAATAACAATTCACAATAATGAGATATCAAGTTCAAATGAAAAGACAATACGATGAAGTTGGAATAAATGGTACATGGTAACTCGAAATGACAAATGATTCAGTTAAAGAGACGAGACAAGGTCAAGACAACAAGATAGCTCGAAATAACGAACAATTAAGTCAAAAAAAATCACGAGTTGTACGTCGGAAGGAATAAGAGACATCAGACGAAAAGAATTTTGACCGAGTCAGAATGAAGACGTGCTATCTTGAAGTAGCTTGAAATAATGAGATAACGTGTCAAAAAAGAGAGCGGTGTCAGAAATAATGAGACAATCCCTCATAGTAAATTATATCCTGAGATATTCGTTTACAATCATGACATAAGTTGAAAAAAAAGCAAAAATGTAATGTCAAATTCATTTAAAATAATGACCTTTTTTAAAAAAGAATTAATTTATTAATTTGAAATACCGAGATAACTGTTTTTCACAGTGTGCGGTACCATCATCATCATTATCAATCATTATATATTATAAGTTATATTTATTTATGTTTTATAGTTATTATCCAGTTTGACCACTTGAATCTTAGAAAAAGATGAAAAAATCCGAAATAAATAGCTAAAATATTATTTAATCGAGGAATATTAATGGACTATGCTCATTAGAAAATCTGTCCTGAGGGGCTCCATGGAAATAATAATAATAATAATAATAATAATAATAATAATAATAATAATAATGAAGGACTACATGATTAGTGCACTGGAATTTATAAGTGATTGGCGAAAACATGCTGAAGTACGCCAACATCTCACCGCTGCTGCTGCTCATCAACAGGTCCGAGGCCTCTTTAGTCATCGGGTTATAATTCCAGTTAAAGAGCAGCTCCGTTACGCTGCAGCCACATGGTGCTTTATTAAGTAGAAAGTGAAGCGAATGGCTCGGGGTATAAATCAAGACCCTAAACGGAGGCGCTTTTATAAATCAGTGTCAGGTTAATACGCCCCCGAAGGACCCGACGCCATCCGAAGCGCAAATAAAGTTTACACAAGCGCTGCGTTGTTTATCTCTCGATCGTTTGCGCCACTTTTATCCCAGCGTGACAGATAGTCCTATTTTCAACATCGGATTTTTATTAAACAAAACAACAACAACAAAAAAAAAAAACCCCACCTCTTTTCTCTTTTCAGGCTTTTATCAGAGTTTTTCTACATTACGAGTCGTTCTGCGTCGGCTCTGTAGGGGATTCGGAGATCTTCAGAAGGAAGGATGCTGGCGGTTTGAATTTGTGCAGCCCCTCAGGCTGCCGCGTCTGACAGTGATCTCCAGGACAAGAACGGGAGGAAAAAAAAAAAAAAAAAGACTCCCCCCCTCCCCCCCCAAAGGGCCTCAAATTGAAGGAAGAGATAAAGAGATGCGCATTGACTAAATCAGAGTAGAAAGAGACAGTTATACACAGCATTGCGGCGGCGCTTTACAATAACCCGCAGCGACAATGCCCAGTTGAAATCTATCTAAAGGCTGACTTGTCAGAATCGGATTCATCCAGGCAGCACAGCTGAGAGATAAAGGCTAAGAGAGAGAGAGAGAGAAGGGATAGGAAAACAGATAGTGAGACAGAAGTTCCTTTTTTATTTTCTGCTGATGTCATGATAAGAGCAGGGACCATTGGTTTCAATTTTCCGAGGGAAAAAAAACCCCAAAACGTGCGAGATATGAGACGAGACAAAGGCCGGCTGCTGATATCGGGCTTGCAAACTCTTTAGAAAATACAGCACCGAGGTTGTTACACATATTTTTGATCCATTTTATAATGACAATGGCTGAAAAGACTTTCGAGGACAGGACGGATACGTGCGAGCGGATGAAGAGAATCGGTCTATCCTTGGTTTAGAGGTGGACAGGACAGATTTAGGATGTTTGTCATATTAAACCCGTTCAGAGTTCGCTCATGAGCCAGGGGGGTCATCTGAATGAATAATCTGTAATAATCCGATAATCTTCAGAAAGTTCTTCCATGGTTATGTTGGTAGGGTACGACTAGTTTTCAAGCAGGGTGTGCGACCTTGAGCAGCACTTCCGATAAATGGAGATCTGTGGTGGAATTCTGGCCCACTCTTCTTTGCAGAACTGCTTTAGTTTAGCCACACGTGAGGGTTTTCGAGCAAGGTCCTCCCACAGCATCTCAACTGGTTCAACTCAAGACTTTGACTAGGCCAGTCCAAAACGTAAATTTAGCTTTTTTGGAAACATCCGGAGGTGGATTTACTCGTATGCTTTGGATCATTATCTTGCTGCATAATCCAGTTGCGCTCGAGTTTCAACTTACGGACTGAAGACCAGACGTTCTCCTTTAGGATTTCCTGGTAGAGAGCAGAATTCACGCTTCCCTCAATTACAGCAAGTTGCCCAGAACCTGACGCAGCTAAGCATCCCCACACCATCACACTGCCACCACCATGCTTGACCGTAGGTATTGTGTTCTGTTTGTGGAATTCGGTGTTTGGTTTACGCCAGATATAACAGGACCCCTGTCTTCCAAACAGTTCCACTTTCGAGTCATCAGTCCACAGAACATTCTCACAAACGGTTTGAGGATCATCAAGGTGTGTTTTGGCAAAATTCAGATGAACCTTAATGTTCTTCTTGGTCAGCAGTGGTTTTCACCTCGCCACTCTTCCATGGAGCCATTTTCCCTCAGTGTCTTTCTGATAGTGGGGTCAAGAACAGTGACCTTTATTGATGCAAGAGAGGCCTGTAGGTCCTTCGATGTTGTCCTTGGCTCTTTTGTGACTTCCTGGATTAGACGTCACTTTGCTCCTTGAGTAACTCTAGAAGATCGGCCACTTCTGGGAAGGTTCACTACCGTGCCGAGTTTTTCCATTTGGAGATAACGGCTCTCGCTGTGGTTCTTCGGAGTCCCAGAGCCTTTGAAATAGCTTTGTAACCCTCCCCAGACTGATGTCTTTCAATCACCTTCGTCCTCATCATTTCTGGAATTTCTTTCCATTTTTGCCATATAGTGTGTAACTCAGTAAGACCTTTTAACCAACTTCCTTCTCTTTAAGCATCGATGTGATTGAACAGGGTTTGCAGTAATCAGGCCTGGTTGTGTCTCGTCCGGCTGAACCCCGTCATGAATGCAGTTTCATAGATTTGAGGAATTAGTAACTACGAGCGTAAATACACTTTCACACAGGCCCAGTTGGTATCGGAATAACTTTTCTGCTTCCATAAGTGACATTATCTTTTAAAAAAAAAACATCCAATATTACTGTACTACACAACGTTCTGCAACAGCCACATTACCGCTACACTATTCTATCCTACATGTTTTAAGCGTGTTAATTGAATACGATAGTCTTATACTGCAGCTTCCGTCAGGGCCTGTATTCCTCACCAGACTTCCTGATGTAACTGCTTCACCATAATACTACGCGAATCGATCAGCATCACGCTACATAATCCGATCTAGCGATTACAAAAGTTATTCCAATTAGTTTCGATGAAATCAACTTCATATTTTAATGTAAACTAAACAGAATATCTTCTCAACCATACACTGCCCCCCCCCCACTATAGCTACATAAACTCCCCTACCTGAGTCGAATTTCCACTACTCTTTCCAAACCATGTGTTTTTAGAGGACCTGTAATATATATATATATATATATATATATATATATATATATATATATATATATATATATATATATATATATATATATATTTTTTTTTTTTTTTTTTCCCCACAACCCAATAACCTTAGCATGATGGATGAGTATGTGGTTTATGGCCTTCGAAAATGAAACCTGACCTTTAAAATAAGTAGAATAATGAAGCCAGGGCTAGTGTGCCTAGCTTGAAAAATAGTGCAGATCAGGCCATACATCCAAGCACCAGAGATCCTGTCGTGAAAGTGAAAGTTTCTGATGGTAAAACAGAGCTGCTTTATTGATGGCGAGTCGAAATCAATCGTTAGATCCTGCAGAATTGATATACTACAGTATACACATGCTAATTCGTACATTTAAATGGATTAAGTCTGCAGGGACGCCGATTAAGCATCAGGAACAGCTGTGCGTCGGAGACACATCAGTGATTATACGGCATGTGACCTTCGCACCGACAAAACTGAGACGGAAACTAATTATCACGTCTTCTTTTACGTACAAGGATGATGAAACCGTTCAGAGAAGCTGAGAATTTCAACAACAACAACAACAACAAGAAAAAATACATTACTCGTATTCGACAGCGAGAAGTCTGTAAAAAAAAAAAACACAAAAAAAAACACAAAAAACAAAACAAACGAAAAGAAAAAAAAAAAATGACACAAAAACTATGATAACCGTACTTGACACCGACTTGAAAGAAAGTCAAACTGGATTCTGCTCCGTGCGCCACCTTTGTTCGAACACGCTGTACGTTTTCGCTTTTATTTGCCGAGCAGTATGTCTACTGTCAAATAATTTCGGTTTTAATTCATCAAAAGTGCACGTAAATCCACGACTCCCCCCTCGGCTGCTGCCTGAACATTGATTAAATCCATTTATAAAGCTCAGCTCCACACCACACGGGTAATGCCAAACGGGTTTGTGGAGATGATTTGTTGAGATTCAATCTCCTCACTGTTAAGCAATAAAAATAACCCATGCGTATTTTATCAATTCGCTCGCCGAACGCTTCGTTTGTCTGCCAGGGAAAACGAGAAACGAGGGTTTACTCTCTCTCTCTCTTTCTCTTTCTCTTTTTCAAATATGAAAGGTTCCTAAGAAACAAGACGTACAGAAACCAGCTCATAAGCTTTACGTACGCTAAGTTCTAGATTAACTTCCTTTGTGAGCTGGCCTTGGTTCAAAGTGAATATTTGAGAGAGTTTGGTTAATACCGACGGTTTCTCGTCAGAGCAGGGGATTAATTCAAATTTCAATTCCCTTCCTGGAAACACAAATAAGTGCTGTTCATGTAACCTTGAGGAACTCGGTGTACTATTTGCCAAAGAAATATCAGCGATCCACATTCCACATCAGACGAATTCAGGTTTCAAAAGACACTCGAAGACAACAAGGATCCGTCGGTACTGATACCGGTACTGGTACTGGTGCTGACAGACACCGACATGTGATACTACGTGATGTAAGCCTGGTGTATGTTGTCTCGCAAAAACAAACGGATGATACGTCACAAATGACGGCGATCTGGATAGATTTCACAAATGACGATAGCACACTGCAAACTCCCTACGATCCAAGTAACCCGAGAAAACATAAGGCCGTTCGAACAGAATGTTTAATAGGAATGAGCGAGTGTTGAGCAGTGAAGCGAGCGTGCAGAGAAAGTGTTGTGTACGAGTGAGAGCACTTCCATTAGGCGAGCACTGAGCACTGAGATGCAAGCGACACTGGTCTCGCTCTTGCTACTGTTCTCATATACTGTGAGGTTTTTTTTTTTTTTTTTTTAATGATTGTTGTGGGCAAAAATGCTCGATTTTGCTGCGCCTTTTAAAAAAAAAAAAAAACTTTTTTGTACGTCTTTTTTGCAGAAAATGACTCGAATTCTCACGAAATTGTTATGATGTCTTTCACAGTGATGTTTTATTGGTGAACGAGACCTTTTAGCTGTACCCGTGAATCGAAGGGGGACTTGACCGAATGTGCGTCGTGACGTCACGTGACGCGTCTCGGCCCGGATCTGCGGAGAATTTTTGAAAAATTGCAAACTCCTTTATTATATATCGCGGAGTCTGCTTGACTTGAAATCCTGGAGGGAGTGTACATCCTCACACTCTCTTTTAAAGATACCGTAACATCTCAAACACTCAGCATGAGGAGCTCGTTGCTAGCAGGACACTGAGCTAAAAAAAAAAAATAATAAAAAAATTAAAAAAATCCATGGCTATTCTTATTAATTAATATTAACTAGGTTACTCATTTCAGTATCAGTATCAGTACCAAAAAGCTTGTATGCATACTAAAGAACGTGGTATTGCCGTGTTCCTATTTAAGATCCGAATCAAGATGGACCGAAAGCTGGTTTAAATCAGACCTGGCCGCTCCAGTGATGGACGTGTCTGGTCAGTTAGTGCTCACTGGGTTAATACATTTCCTGAACCCTGCAGGATTGCTTATCCTCACCTCTAACGCCCTGCTTTGGTGAACTCGTCCTTATAATTAAAGATCTGCCATTGACAATACTGAATGCGAGGGCTAAAGAATTTCTACTACCGATCGGTAACTCTGTGTTTTAGCACAGGGTCTCATCAGAGGCGTAAATCTGACATTACACATAAGAACACACTCGCTGAGAGACAGATGAACGACGACGTCCGTGATTGCTATTTTGTTAAATCTGTAATCGTGCCATGTCTTCTCTGAGTAGCAATCAGAAAAGCTGCGCTTCCCGTTAGCAAATTACGGTTCTTTCGTTCGTTCCTACGTGTAATTGTACTTTGATTGGACAATCAGCTGCTATTGGTCATGGACAATGAGGGATTCGGAAGGAACGGAACAAAAGAAAAGTACTTTACGTACGGCTGAAATAAAACCCGCTCTTCCCCAACACTACTTCGTCCAAGATATCTAATCTAGCTAGCTAATACACTGTTTATAATGTTACAAAAAAAAACAACAAAAAAAAACAACAAAAACAAGTCTAGTAGCATAAGTGTGTGTGTATTTCTTGGGTGATTGTATGTAAACCAGAGAAACATAAACATAGCTAAAATGTTCTCAGGTATATGTTTCACAAAACTAAAAAAAAAATAATAATAATAATAATAATAATAGTGACTTTTTTTCTCGTAATTGCAAGTAAACACAGGTGGAACGCAATTTTTTTTTTCACAACTGCAATTTTTTTTTAAAAAATGTATAAAATTTATTTGAAAAAATTTATGTCGTAATTGTGAGTTATGTTTCCCGCACCTGGAACGATCCCCCCCCCCCCCCCCCACACACACACACACACACACAGTTGAAAGTTAAAAAATAAACACATCAATCAATCAATCAGTCAATCACACACTCGCAACATTTTTCATCTCGTAATCGCGGGTTATGTTCGCGCCACTGAAACTTCCACAACCGAGCGTTAATATCACACAATTGCGCCTTTTTATCTCACGGTTACGTTTAAATATCACGCAATTGCGACTTAGTGCTTCCATTTCCCAGTCTCAAACCACAACATTCATTTCAATTCGCAGTTGCCAGGTAAAAAAAAATTAAAAAATTGAAGAAAAAAAAAAAATTCGCAATTGGGAGATATATCTGCGTAATATTTTCTCATACATGGCAGAAACAAGCTTCCACGGTTACAGGTATCGGCAAGCACCAAAAAAAAAACAAAAACAAAAAAAAACCATCTATTTGTATTTGCTCTGAAAATAATACAATAAATCCATCCATCCATCCATCCATCCATCCATCCATAACTCTCTAGTGATGGAGTCTTGTACCAGTTCTTCCGGGAAGCCGCTTCAGGCTTGGCCTAGGGAGTTCACGCTTGTCTTCATGGAAGGCTGGATGGTAGAGCCTGAGATAGTAAATATTTCAAACGAAATCTTATAGAAGTAATCTTAACTCTCTTGCTCGGCATCATTATCATTAAATCACAGCCGGTACTCCTGAATCCAGGTGCTACATCATGAGCAGGTACAGTACTGTATATTAGCCACATCTCCGTTCAGTCTGTATTCATGGAGCAGCTTGTACGCCGGTTTTATGGGTCACCGATCGTGGATTTGTTCCCTTCTTATTATTCATCCAGCTAAAAAAAAATAAAAATAAATAAATAAAATAAACGCTCGGCGGATTGGCAGATTACCAACAAGCTTGACATGCAGAGGTCCCAAGCAGCGAAACCTTTTCTTTCTTTTTTTTTTCTTCTACAGTATAAAAATCCTCCCCAGAGACGGGTTACGAAGGAGGGATTTTGGTCCATTAATATGAATAGAAGCAGAATTTTTCTTTGATATTATATTTGGAATAAAAGGCCAGCGATGCCAAAGGGATCACTGGGGAAGACTTCTGAGGGTTTTTTACGTCTTGCTTTTAAGAAGTTTTTAAGCCTGCACAAGCTTCACCAAGACACCAGGGATTAATCAAACATTCTCACACACACACACACACACACACACACAAACAAAAATAAAAAAATAAATAAATAAAACAATAAAAAGTGGTGTTAGTGACAGTGAACAAAACGCAAACGCACATTAAATGAAACAGAAACGAGGGAGGCGAGAGGTATTGATTTGTTCTAACTGCATAAAGTTAACGTCAGGAGCTTGGATATAGATACGGAGCTTGGAAGCTGTAGGGAATTTCATATACTTGAATTATACATGTCGTATTACTTTTTTTTTTTTTTTTTTTTTTTTTGGCCTGTGACAATTTAATAGAGTTTCCTTTTTGGTATTTTTCTTTTTTTTAAAAAAATAAATAAATAAATGTTTTCGCTTTTAAAAACTTGGGATGTGTGACATGGGAATTCAGACCTCAAAAATATAGACTTTATGTCAATTAAGCCGGGAGCGAAGCGTCCAAGATATCCGTCGAAAAGCAGACACTTTGAGCGGTCAAACTGCGTATTTAGCCGATCGCAGTCACGTCCATGAGAAGGAGCTCAGCTTACGTTTAGGGCATTTGGCGGACGGCATTATACAGGACGTCTTCCGTTTATCTCATTCACACGACTGAGCAGTTGAGAGTTAAGGGCCTTGATCCACGGCTCAGAAGTGGCAGCTTAGCGGTGCTGGGATTTGAACTCACGACCTTCTGCTCGCTAATCCAACGTCTTAATCGCTGAGCCCCCACTTCCTAAGCGTCATGGCGTAGAGTAGAGTTGCGATACGGACCGTAATACCACACGTCGTGTCCGACGTTCTACTGAAGTACTGGACATAAATTACAGTTAAGTGGCTAACTTTGGCTATCAACGGCTAATCACTGCCATCAAGCTAGCATCAGCAGAACCTAACTAGCTAGAATGTTACTTAAATAGTTACGCTGGGCATGAAGTGTTTCACATCACTGTAGAAAACACTGCTGTAGCCATTTAAGAATGAAAGACGTGTGTGTTTAGAGTTCCGATTTTGAAAAACCACAAGCCGTAAATCCGAATGATGTTTTTAAACCCGGTCTAACCCCGAGCAAATTCAAAATAGAGAGCAAGTGTAAAAGTAAAAAGCTCCACAGTTCAAATAAAAACCCAGTTTCAGACCAGATAAATTCTGCCAATTATAAAGCACGCTATTGGGAAAACACCGAAAGTCAGCTACGGGAAATCAAGCCCACAGTTAGAAACGCTTCAGTGGTGGCAGGATCACAGCTTCCCTACAATTTCTGACACTTTGACAGCCATAAAAAAATATATATTATTATTACCCAGCAGCCATGACCTCCGTTCACCGATTCTACTCTTCTTTCCACACTCCCATAACACTCGTCCTATACTATATTCCTCTGTCTTAGAGCCAGTTTACACTAACAAAAGATTGAAACATGCTTCAGAGGGTGGTACTGTGTGGACCCGAGCCATCCTCTCAGTTGACTTCCTTCCAGTTTGTGTAGCTTAGCATCAAAACGAGTCCAATAAAGAAGCCAAAACGAGCAAATTTCAACATTTCCTTGTTAGCGCGTCAGCATGCCAGAATCACCCGTGAAATGGCCTCGAACGTGTGGAATGGACGTCTATGCTTGACGCATTTAGGCAAACGATCCATCAGACCAAACTGTCGCTTGAGTGAATGTAGCAAAAACATTTCAGGACTTCATGTTAGCATCGCTTCCACTCAGAGTTCTCACGTCTCACACACAACATCCTGTAGAACCGAGGAAACAACCACGGATCATGCATGGAAAGTCCTCCGTTTTGTTTGCCGATCAAAGACGGTCACGAGGAGCTCACGGGACTACGGCTCGCGGAATCACAGGTCGAAGTTCACCTGGACGAACGCTGCCTTCGGGAGCTCTTCGGAAGTTTGCGCTTACGAGGTCGGGATTCAACATGGTGTGCGCTACAAAGTGGTTTTTGTTTTGTGGGAGATAAAGAAAAAAAAAAAAAAAAAAACGGATGGCGTGAGAAAACTTCTCATTGTTATTTGTTCATCTTCAATAACAAGAAGTTTCATTCTTAATTACACGGAAGAATAGCAGTTAAATCTTACCGTCTCGGTGGACGCCATTACTGCGTGTTACTGAAACGCCCCCGTCTGAGAAAGTCAGGGCATCGGAGTAGTAATTACGATGTCGCCGTGACGATTTTTCAAACCAGAATCGAGGTATCGAAAGTCAACACAAAGCAAAACGCTAACAGGTCCCGCGACCTTTCCCCTTCAGTTAATTAGCGTTTCGTTTCCACCAATCTCACCGAATTCGCTTTTCCACGGACCGTTCTTACTAAACAACGGGTTTCGGGTGTCTCTGCTATCCGTCTCGCTGTACCAGAGTCAAAAATTTGTGAAAGCTACTTGAAAAAGTACCTGAAAAATACTAGAAGTATTTTAGAAAAACGTACTAGCACAGAAAAGGATGGAAAATTAAACAATACATACAAAAAAAAAAAAAAAAAAAACAGAAAAAAACAGAAAAAAGAATGATGCACACCGTCCCCGCTAACATGTGGTGCTTATTACTCTTCTCTATCGTGGAGGAAAAATCAATTCTGCAGAGAAACCCCCTTCAATTAGCATGACATTTTGTAAAAGGTCATCCAAATTAATGGAACATGTGAGAGATGTAATTGTGGCATTTCTGATTTTTTTTTATTATTATTTATTTATATTAGCTCACATCCTGCTGTAATCTTTTTTTGTTGTTGTTTTTTTGTTTTGTTTTTTTGCATTTTTGTGCAAACTACACAACTTCAGCTACTTAAACCCCGCCCACTTGTATGGGCTGCCACTGGGTTGGGGAAGGGCGGGTCAGGATATACAGCATTAGAACACTACGTTTTATTACTACGTCTGGAGCAGCGGTATTCGACTAAAATTTATGAAGGTCCATGCATACATAAACCGCCCCGGATAAGCAGCTAACATGACTGAGTGGCATCAAGACTTCTGTTTTAACATGCAACCGTTAATTATTCGTTTCGAGTCGTGAATAAGACGATTGGAAAGAAGTGCTTGTTTCGTTTTATACTGGCGCTCTGCGTTACCAATTTGTAGTCCAATCTGCCCAAACCAGAGAGCGTAAATAAGATGCAAAGTCTGTCAAAGTCTAATAAAACCCTCCGTATTCGGAGCTAAGGTCTCTCGCCCTCTAGCTAGTTTCTGATCCTATCAGCCACTTTTGGTTAAATAATTTACAGAAATGTGATTGGATAAACCTCAACAGAGGATCTTCCTCAAGCTCATTACAAACAAACTAGCACTGCTGAAGTACGGCTATTTTGTTTTCATACCTCTATCGTCTCCGATACGGTATTTCTCAAGACCTCGGTTTGGTCCGGTGTAATACTTTACTGGGTTCACATCTGGGCAGCTGTCCTCCTTTGCTCTAGACACGATTTAAGCACACTCCACCGTTCCAACCACAGCATCCCAAAACGTTTCATCCTACTACATTAGAAATCTAAACATCCTCCCGAACAGCGCCCAGGTGCTGAAGTCGCCGTCTGTCCTTTTCAATGTGTATGTAGAAACGGATAGAGAGACTCACCAAATGAAAGCTTCCGTCTCGTCCTTTTTATCTTAACTCTGCCTTCCGCAATGTTCTTCCATTCCAGGGGTAATAAATCATGGCGGCGCTTACAGATTGGGGCCTCGTCTCGGAGCCGGGTTCAGTTAAACACTCCACTTTCCGCCGCTCACAGAGGCTACTCCTAACTCCAGCATCTTATATTTTCTCACCATCGCTTTCTCCGTCCTGCCATTTCTTTCCGGAACATTTGTAAATGTAAATTTTCACGCCAAGGCCTAGTCGCGTGGTAAACACGGAGACGCTAAAGGTCAGGGTTTTGTTGAGGCTTTCTGTATTGCTCTGTTCGTTTTGAAAGCCAAGACCCTCATGGTTTGGACACCGAGACCTGAAGCTGAACAGCTCAATCCGAAAGGGCCGGTTCGGGTTGTTGGGTTGAAATAACTCAGGTTAAAGGTTCTGAGCCAAGTTCAGCATATTTTGTATTGGCAATTTGTACTGTAATGCTTCGCAGTGAAGGTTTGGTTAGTACTATGATGTTTTGTCCAGAAAAACCTCCCTGGATGTACACTGCCTCATGTAAACACCGCAACTTTCCAACCTCTTGTAGTCTTCGAACTACTCTTAACTCTCAGACTTTTGGAATAATCTTATTCTTTGAATAATTATACAGCCAAAGGTCTATCAAAATTAGCATTAGATGCTATCTTGGTTTCATTCTCATATGTTGCGAACACTCTTCTATCCACACGGCATATGATTACCGCATGTTTATCGCCCGATCACTTAAAGAAGTAACGGTGACTGTAATTTACAATTAGAAACCTGACTTTTGGCGGACGGCTTCCTCTAGCCATCAGCGCGGTCCTGCGTCTTTCTTTCTCATTTTTAATAACGGATTTCCGTCCCCCAGATGTTCACATTTTGGGATAACCAAACCCTGATACCTTTCCTGAACTCTGTCCTGCACTCGTTTCGTTTCGATATCTCCTTCATCTTCGCCATGCTGTTTGTTTAGGAACGTTCTCTAACGATCTCTAACGATCTCCCGCGAGATCACATGATGCACAAGTTGACGCCGTTCAACTAATGGCACGAGAACTGATTCAAGGGGTTTCACAACAAAGTGTGTGTGGGGGGGTGGGGGGGGGGGTGAATACTTAAGCAATCCCAACTTGTGTATTTTATTTGTAAATAATGATTCCTTCATTTATTTTAGAAGCTGCATTTTTCAGACGATTTTAGCACACGAAACGAGTGTTTACTCGAGTTGCCGTGGACGGTTTCGGGGCACTTTCACATGCGATCGCGTTCACGTAACGTGCACTGGCCCGCGGATAAGAACTGGCTCACCTCATGCTCTGCGAACTTGAACAGACCAGAAGAAAACAACAAATGCATTCAAACTAGATTCATTTAGTGAACCTTTGCAAACAAGAGCTGGTAATCCTGACTGGCGTGTCAGCCCAGGTGACCCATTTCCACCTGTCAGCTACCGAAACCTCTAATCCTTCTGGCAGATAACATTTTCTACAGATAGGAGACATATTTCATCACTTCTGTCCCTCGTGTTCGTTTGCCTCTGAGGCAGAGGCTTAGCGCAGCCAGGTGTCATGATGCACGGGGACCCTCAAGCCCGAGGAAAGTCTGGGTAAATTAGCCACCAGCGTTAACCTATACGCCGACATCCATCTCTGGAACTGGGAGAGCAGAGCAGACTCGACGCTCGTCCAAATGGGAGGACAGAGAGCGGTGACTCATATCCAGGCAGCTGTCGTTAATGAGAGAAAGCATGTGATTTGTGGGCCGCCATGCCAGCCTCTTCTCTCTGCTCGGCCAGCACTTTACACACAGCCAGAGAGGCATTTAACACAAGAGCCTCATTCTGCCGCGGCCAGTGTGTTTGCCTATTAAACTAACTTTAATCGGATGAATCGCCACTCTGTAAATTTGCACCTTAGTTAGCACCGTATGCTAACGTCGATAGATCTTTATGACTCAAAAGTTAGCCATCTAGTCTTTCGCTAATCTATTCGGGGCCATAACACGTACACTCTCACACAGGTGACGATACGTTTCACGTTAAACACGTGTGATTATGCGAGTACTATGGGGTGGGGGGTAGGAGGTTGGGATACCATCTTATGCCCTGAAATTACACACACGAATTCAAGTAAACAAATGTACAACACTGAAATAAACATTGAAAACTATGTAACTATTTGATTCTGATTCCATTATAATCCAAAAACATCTCGCAACATCACACACACGAGGGATTTAATTATCGAAACTACCACAGGCTACGGCTCAGTACATGTCCCTGAACCCTGCGAAATCCTTCTGCCTAGGAACGAGTGCTGACCAAAACAGAGGTAAAGCAGTCAGTGATGCGCATTCTATTAATAATCAAACCGAGTTCAAGCTGAATATGCTGAATAATTAATCAGATGATTTCGAATCCAGTGCTGGACTGCAATGCTAATAAGCGTCTACGGACAGTATAGCGTATATATGGTTTAATGCCGTGACATGAGAGGAGGAGTTTAGGCCTGGAGTAAGAATTAGTTCCAGTGACCGTTGATCCTTTTGTATCTTCAAGTCTTCCAGTCTGGGTTGGTGCCTACGATGTCCGTGGCTCGGACTCATCTTTAGTACCAATCTTTAAGACTCTGATTTTTGCTTAGTCACAATTTTGAAGTCTTTGATTCTTGGTCATTTCCAAGAATGGTTCCTTGGTTCCTTGGTCATTTTTAGTTAATCGCACTATTTAAGATGCTCACTCTTGGTTAGATTCCAATCTTTAATGCTCCGATTCATGGTTAAATCTAATCTTTAAGACTCTGGTGTTGGTTTGCTCTAGTCTCTAAGGTTTAGACGGTTGGTTAGTCCCAATCTTTAAGGGTTCCACTCTTGGTTAGTCCCAAGCTCTAAAGAGCCAGCTCTTGATTAGTCCCATCTGTGAGGATCAGACGTTGCTATGACTCTTGGTCAGTCCCGATTTGAAAGGCTCTGATTCTTGGTAAAGCTTCATCTTTAAGGATCTTATTCTTGGTTGGTCAAAAAGTTTAAACCTCCAATTCTTGGTTAATCGTAGTCACTAAGGATCATACTCTTGATTCGTCTTGATTCGAATCATCAAGGCTCTGACTCTTGGTTAATCCCATTATTTAAGACTCTCACTCTTGGTTAGATCCAATCTTTAATGCTCTGATTCATGGTTAGTCCTAAACTTTAAGGCTCTGGTTTTGGTTTGCTCTAGTGTATAAGGTTAAGACTGTTGGTTAATCCCAATCTTTAAGGCTCTGCTTCTTGCTTAGTCCTAAACTCTGAAGCTCTGATTCTCATGTAGTACCAATCTTTAACGCTTTGACTTTTGGACCAATTCCTAAGTCTCAGATTATCAGTTAGCACCCATTTTTAAGGCTCTGATACACGGTTCGTCTTAGTATCAAATGATTAGACTCTTGATTCATCCTACTCTGCATGGGTCAGGCTGTTGGTTAGATCCAGGCTCTAATGCTTTGACTCTCGGTTAGTCCCAGTCAGAGTTTTGTCTGATGTCTGTTTTTACACATCTGATCGCTGGATATTCTCATTCTTGGTCTATACTGAGAGGGAAAGTCTTGACCTAAGAGTCTGGAAGATATGAAAGCTTGGCCGTGATTCCCAGTGCCTTTTCTTCATCCTGGATGAATACAAGTCTGGCAGGAAACGATTTTCTTCATACAGTCCTCAAAGTTGTTCTGTTTTTTAGGTTTTTTTTCCAGCGGTCGTATTTGGGGCATGAATCCATTAAATGTATTCTTCCCCTCTGGACTAGGATTGAGAATAGCTGGTGCAGGCCCAGCTGCACCAGTGCCTCGAGTCAATACCACGGCATATTGTTTTTTCGTCAATATTAACCTCCCGTGTGGAATCTACACTTCTATCCCGACATATGGTCTTTATATTTTCATTGAAAATAGTATTGCATTATTATTTTATTATTTTTTTTTAAGGTTTTTTGGCTAAATCGCACGCATGGTACTATGATAAACTTTCGATGTTGTTTCCAACACATCACATTCTTCCTTCTCCTGACTTTTCAAAAGGCATCTGACATCAAAAATACACCACAGGTCACAGGAGGATGCTTCGAACCGCACAACCACGGCTTCCATCTCAGATTTACTGACTCGAGACTTTTTTTTTTCTTTCTTTTTTTTTTTCCTCCCCCGAAACCATGCAATATAATGTCAGTCAGCATAAATAAATTTGTGGCTTGTGCTTTGACAATGACATTAACAAGTTTCAAGCCATTTGGATAATTGCACAAGCTCAGGTAGTACATTAATAGCAGAGGTGTGGTTTGTCGTACTGCAAATAAATAAATAAATAAATAAATTATGGGACAAATTCAACACCAAACTGCAGTAGTTCTGAATGATGCAGCACTCCATCAAGCGATGAGAATGATATTATTAATTAATGAGAAACTAACCACCAGCCTAGAAACACATTAGCTTACTGCATAGATCTGTAAGTGGGGGGAAAAGTCAATTATCTTCCTGAAGATCCGAAAATATTGGCTCTTTTTACAAAAAAAACAAAAAAAAATATGCAGTTTCTTTGCATATTAAAATACATTTTCCAAGAGACATTTATATCCCAGTAAAACACACACACACACACACACACACACACACAGACACACAGTAAGTTCTTCACATTGTGTAGGATAACACAGTAACCCTTGAAATCTCCACTCATTAAAAGGACTTACTGTGTTTACTACTATGGAACTTAAACAGCGTTTGCACTGGAGACTCCTTCCATAAAATCACCATATCAACGATTATACATGGTTTTGAACCCGTTGTGAACGAACCCGTCACTATAGAAACGATGACGTTTTAGAGCGATCGCATCAACGCTCTACTGTCAGAGCTGATCTTATAGAAAAGTAAGCAAACCATGACAAAATATTATAGCAGCATTCAAATATTAATTGTAGTAATAAATAAATAAATAAATACATAAATACAAACATTTGAACCGCACACATTTATCCAGGTTATATTTAAAACTAAGGACATAAAACTTTGCTGTTAATAAAGTGGGATCGTCTACAACTAAGGCAGTTTGCGAAAGGGGATAAGATGAACAGATTCTTCTTCTTTTTTTTTTCCTTTTTTTTTTTTTTTTTTTTTTTTTTTTTTAGAGAGAGAGAGAGAGAGAAAACTTAATTCGCTCCAAATCTATAAACCTCCTCAACTGTGTCTAGTGGAATGATTATTTTTGCATCAGTTGGCATGAAGCTACTGTATAAGAAGTGTTGGAGATGTGGAAGTTTGGGACATTTATTAGCTTATTAGAGATTTTTATTATTATTATATTATTATTATTTATTTAGGATCGTGGATATTTGAGAATATGAGGAGGTGTGAAGATGTCCTATCAGCAAATGAGCTATAATGGACAGTAAATAGAGAGGTAGGACTATCATAGAGAGACAGACAGACCTACAGACAGACAGACATATAGATAGAGAGACAGACAGACAGACAGATATATAGATAGATAGATAGATAGATAGATAGATAGACAGACATATAGATAGATAGACAGACCTTGCAGGACCCATAACGCTTTCATTCATTCACTGTGATCACGCGCGCGCACACACACACACACACACACACACACAGGGGGCACAACCCCCCTCCCCCTCCATCGCACTTCTCTTTATCCCTTAATTAACTCTCTCAGTCGTTTCTTCCGTATCTCGCGCGCTGTTGTTACAAACACACCATGTGTTCATTAGTCACGTTAACGTGAACAGAAACGTGAACAGAAACGCACCAAACTACTCCACCGCATCCCGCGTTTCAGAGAGGGCGCGTGGTACCAAAATAAAAGAGAATAAGAAGAACGAAATAAATGGCGAAGCCTCACCGAGAGTGAAGTAGGGCAGCGCGGTGTTATCCAGATCGTCCAGCACCGACACGGCTCCCGGTACGTCGCTCCGCACGAACAGCAAGAGCCGGGAGTCCGCCGCGCCCGCGCTCCCGGAACCCACGCTCAGCTCGCTCTCGCGCAGCACGGGCAGCGTGGACACCGTCACCGTCTTGACCTCGCATGCACCCGCCGCCGCCGCGTCCTTCTCTCCGCCTGGCTTCGGTCCTCCCGCCGCGGTTCCGGTTCCCGTGACCGTCCCGGTGAGGAACTCCTCCAGCGAGAGGAAGAGGAGGAGAAAGAGGAGGAGGAGGACGAGCCGTGCCACGCTCCGCGCCATTCCCCCGGTTCCCGTGTTTTTTGAGCGAAGCGCGCGGAGGCTGCGCGCTCGTTTATAAAGCAGTTGCGTGTGGGCGCGTGGGGGCGCGCGACTCCGGCCGGGAATGGAAGCGGCGGGGCGCAGGTGAGCTGGGGCTCGCGCGCTGCTTAACCAATCCCATCCGGTCCGGTCTTAATAATAATAATAATAATAATAATAATAATAATAATAATAATAATAATAACCTTGATTAATATGTAATACCCATATTTATTTAGTTATTTATTGATGTACTTGTTAGTTAGTTTATTTGTTTGTTTTTGACTGATGGATAGGTGCCACCGAATGAATAAATAAATAAATAGACAGACAAACAAACAAATAAATAAATAAACCCCACTGTGCTAGTAAGCAATTCAATAAATATATTAATTGTTTAATTAATCCCCCAAGTTTAACTCACACCAATAACACTTTTATTCATTCATTGTGATCACACACACACACACACACACACACACACATACTCACACAAACTCACACTCACACACACACACACACACACACATACTCACACACACACATACTCACACAAACTCACATTCTCTCACACACACACACACACACAGACACACACACAAACTCACACACTCTCTCTCTCACACACACACACACACACACACACACACACACACTCACACACACACATACTCACACAAACTCACACTCTCTCACACACACACACACACACACAAACTCACACACTCTCTCTCTCTCACACACACACACACACACACTCACTCACACTCTCTCACACACACCCACACTCACACACACAGACACACTCTCCACTTAACCCCCTTTCTCCCTGCCATGCTTATTTTTATTCTTTAATTACCTCTGCCTTTCTTCCAGCAATAGATAGACAGATAGACAGACAGATAGATGATAGACAATATAGATAGATAGACAGACAGACAGACAGGTGGATGATAGATAATATAGATAGATAGACAGACAGATAGACAGACAGACATTTAGATGATAGATAGATAGATGATAGATAGATGGACAGATAGATAGATAGATAGATGGGTAAGGGTCTTCATAGTTGAAAGCTGTTTTTCAGCTTATCGCGGCAGCATCATAAACTCATTAGCGTTATAAAAGTTACCGGTTTAAGACGTCACTGTACGACGCCAACTTCACAGCGTAAACTTTCCAGTTGTGGTTTCGTCCCAATAACATCATCATCCCTGAGAGCGTTCCCCGTGCCCTTCCACCTGATTACTAGATCTGCTTAAAATGCCATCTGCCTGTCAAAACAGATGGGGCTCCTATCAAACACACACTCCCTGAGGAACCATCCCTGCAGCGTCTGCAGCTTTTCCTCTGTGTGTGTGTGTGTGTGTGTGTGTGTGTGTGTGTATGTGTGTGTTAGTGAGCGTCCTACCTTGAGTACGGTGTTCCACTGTAAACTAAAACAGAGGGTGTGTGCGCAGTTTTCAAACCGCTGATGCAATCAAAAAAAGAAGAAGAAGAAGACAGATACAAGGATAAAACACACACACACACACACACACACACACACACTGAATTGTTTAATTCCTCTTATACCACAGCAATTTACCAACAATTACATTTATTATAGAATGAAGTCGACACACTTTTTATCCGTTTGTTGTTAAATATAATGTTGTGGAATGTCTGTGAAACAAGTTAGTTCCTGTTGTCGCTTACGCTTTAGCAGCTATAAACACTCGTTCCCTCATCAGCCTCTTTCGGTTCTGTATTAAAGAAAAAAAAAAGGAAACCTCAGGTCGTAATGTTACCGAGAAGAAACAACTCCCAAAGCGCTGACGCTGGAGACTCCTTCCATGACTGCTAAATAAACATCTCCTTACAGAAACATTCACCATATCACCGACCACACACGTAATCCGTTCCCAGAGAATGAGCCGTTACTATAGAAACAATAACGCGTTCGTGTAAACCTGTGCTTTGCAGCTGCACTGCTGTCAGAGCTGTTGTTCGAGAAAATAAATCAACCAATCAGGATTGAGAATTCAGCAGCACTGTGGTACAACATGTTTCACCTTAATACTGGAGTTTCGGTGACCAGGTTACTTTGGAGTCGGATACTAAACACAGCGATGCGCTCTTAACAGCTACTGGAAGCCATTTGAAGACTTCCCCAGCCGGATATTTGAGATATATTGCTGTCGGGATTGCCTCAAAGGCCATGCTGAGGAAGCTTGCGATCCTCTTAAAATTCAATTTGACAGACAGAGCCTCCGACGGACGTCAGGCAAAACGGGTTTCCTGCCGCGTAATGAGTCTCGGTCTCGACGTGACGTACTTTGCTCGATTTTATTACACACAAATGAAGGCGTCTTCGATTTACAAGGACTCACATCGCACGGCGTGATGCCGGGGGGTTCTGGAGAACACGTGTGCTTCATGTCTCACAGGTCCTGAGGATTACGCTGGCAGAGTTAGCGCGCTGTATTACAGAGGATTCATTATGTTTCTGTACGCCACAGCACTTCCTTGCAGCGCTTATGAGAAAATGACGTGAAGTGCGACATGTTCAGACAACGGGATGTTATACGTATCATATGCCATATGCCTCGGTATCGTTATCACCACGGCGCTGGTGAATTCGCGAATCGGAAGCCGTCGAATGGTTTCCCGTAAGTGCGGCTCCGCGAGTAGCGCAGCCACAAATCCGAGGTTTCTATTAACGCGCTCGTTCTGATACGTTATCATTTCTATAACGCGACGAAACGCGGAAACGTATAAAACGTTCACGTGTTGAGGTTTCTTACGGACATGTTCAATGAATATTTCTGGAAGGAGTCTCCAGTGTCAGCACTTTATAACAATCAGAGTTAAAGCTGTAACACACACACACACACACACACACACACACACACACACAGGGGACAATTTGGAAATGCCAATCAGCCTACCATGCATGTCTTTGGACTGGAGGAGGAAACCGGAGTACCTGGAGGAAACCCTGAAAGCACGGGGAGAACATGCAAACTCCACGCACACAGGGCGGAGGCGGGGTTCGAACGCCCAGCCCCCGAATGTGCTGACCACGAAGCCACCATGTTAAGCTCATGAAAAAGAAAAAAGAGCAGCTGGTGAGGGTTAAAAAATAGGATACATCGATCTTAAATAAAACTTGGCGGTGTTGGTATATTGCTGAGGTATAAGAAGAATAAATCACTTCAAGATGTTGTTGGTTGCTATTGGAAACGAGTCAACTGTGGAGTGGTTATGAATACTTTGGCTCTTTGGTACTCTTTGAGCGGCTGTGGTTCAGGTGGTAGAGCGGTTTGACCGCTAATCGTAGGGTCGGAGGTTCGATTCCCGGCCCACGTGACTCCACATACCGAAGTGTCCTTGGGCGAGACACTGAACAACAAATTGCTCTTGATGGCAAGTTAGCACCTTGCATGACAGCTCTGCTAGCATGTGTGTGTGTGTGAATGAGACACAGTGTAAAGCGCTTTGTAGAACCGCTAAGGTAAAAAAAAATGCGCTATATAAGTGTGGACCATTTACTTGGAACGGATAAATAAAAATGTAAGAAGTTATTATTAATGCATTTTAATTAAGTATTAATTTTCTAACAGTTACGCTAACTACAAGTGCTGTATATCTGTTCTCATATTTATCCCGTCTGTGAAGATTCCTTCGGAAGACGCTTTTATGAAAAGCAAGATAAAAGTGAGTCTGATCAAGGCGTCGAGTCCTCTGAGCTTTGGATTTTGTCATCAATTTGGTCATCAAATTAAGCAAAACAGGGTATTGAAAACAACGGCTCATGCAAAAGTGTACGGTACGAAAAGGCGAAAAAGTCAATAAGCGTGACAGCGTTTAGAGAGACGTCATCCAGATTGCAGTAATGGCACTTATGAGCCACCGTCCATCAGGCTGCTTGAAATATTTTATCTGGCTGGATACTGGAGTGATTGCACTTAGGACACCATTCATGGACTCTCTCTCTCTCTCTCTCTCTCTCTCTCTCTCTCTTTGTCTCTCTCTCTCTCTCACTCTCACTCTCACTCGGTTACTTTGCGAAATGGCCGATCTTTACAAAGTCAGAAATCAGTCATAAAAACAGGGCCAGGAATATTCCGTCATAAAAGCCGTTCACTCCATTAACACTCCAATAAGAGTTCATTATGTTATAAAAGAGTTTATGAGTTAATGAAATTAATGTGCTTACACTGACGCTGCCACATGATTTCAAAAAGCCACTGAATGTTTTTCTTCTGTGTTTTAATGAAATGCTTCTCTTCCTTTCGTTCTCTTAAATCACTCGATAACGAGCTCATAAGGCAAACGGTTTTGGATCAACACTGTGATGTGATGTGATGTGATGTGATGTGGCCTGAAGTGGATTATTTTCCTGTATTAGAGCGTGAGGAAGTGTTTGATTCCGAGTCTTTGCCAAGATAAATATTTTCTGCTTATTAAAAAAGTCACATCATACTTTTTTATCTGTTTAGCGTTACGTTGAACCATTTTAGCAGCTATAACCAGCCTCTCTCTCTCTCTCTCTCTCTCTCTCTCTCTCTCCTACTGAAGCATAAACGTTTCTGTCCGGAAGATGTCGGAAAACTTAACGTTACAGCTTTACCTCTGACACTGGAGACTCCTTCCATAAATGTTAAATCAACATCTTAGAGAAAACTTCAGCCTATCAACGATGATAGTTTTTTTTTTTTTTTTTAAATGGGATTATATGGAGAATCTCCTATGAAAGTCCCTGTGAATGAGCTGTTACTATAGAAACTATAACGAGCGATGGATCTTTGTAAATCAGGGACTCTCAAGGGTGGGAGGGACATTTCTCTCTGTCCTGTCAATCACAGTGACACTAGACAATCATGGGGCATCTGCAAGCTCGTGTATGTGGAAGAGGAATGTCTGTTCCCGAACCCTAACCCTAACCCTCTGAATAAGTTAGGCTGTCGTGCGATGCAACACGAGGCGCAGTTTGAAAAGATGCCGATTACTGAGTCAGAGAGGAAGCACAGGTTAGCCTTCACTCTACTATAGTGGAGAACCGGCAGGTGGATGGGAATTGTAAAAGACCAGAGGAGAAAATCAAGGCCCGAGAGCACCATTTGAGCGAAATCAGCACCACGGCCAGCGACCAATACAGTACATTCCAGTTAATAGAACGTTCTGGATGGAGCTTTGGTTCTATGAACACCGGATAACGTCCAGGGGCTTCGCGGCACGATTTGATGTACTACACCTTCAACTGGTGGCTCGATCAACAATATAGTATTACTTTTCCGACAATTATCTACTGAAAAAAGGACAGTTGTAGGGTAAGTGATTTGGGTCATCAGATAAAAATGTGCAAACCGAAAAGGCATGTATAATTTCAAAATAAAACAATACTTGCAGGCTTGTTAATTAAACCTAGCCCTGGTCAGGTCTGTAATTCAGTGGACTGCACTTTAGCACTTTTTATCCCCCTCCTGCCAGAGCGAATTTGTGCTTGTTTAATGTGTATGTAAGAAATTAGACTGGAGTTAACACTCTCGGGAATTGATTTGTAGATCTTCACTAACAACATTTGCTAACAATCAGTTACACTCCATGCTGTCAACACCTCCCAAGCAAAAATCACTGCACAATTTACAGCAATTTACTGACAGCAATTTCACTACAGTATCTATCCTCTAATGTGTTATTTTATCTGGATAATTTTTTATCTATTTATTTTACAATAAATTGATTCCCAAACTAGGGGTCATGGCCCCACATTGAGTTATTTGACGTGCAGCTGGAGTTGTGAGAGAAACTCACAGTCTTGCCTCTTGTTTAATTCATTTATTTGACTGATATTATGAATATCGCTCTAAGACTCTAAGACGGATTTGGCGCGCTGTTATTCTGGGACTCGCGTTCAAATAAGCCATGAAGAGTGCATGTGCTATTTTAGTCTTTTTGGCTATCCTGACATGCAGCACTAGCATAGGAGTTCAGTAATTTAAAATAAAAATAAAAAAAACAACAAAATGGATACATTTCTCCATTCATCTACCACCACTAGTTCCTCGACAGTGGAACAAAAAAAAAAAAAAAACAACAACATGAAAATATACAGAAATATCGAGTCAATATTTACGGATTTACAAGTGTGACGCTACCAAACGAAGAGGAAGCAGAATGGGCCGCGCACTGCAAAAGCAGAGAAGCCGGATATTTCTCTAACGTTGGTCCTCTTTAAGGTTATCAGTGTGAAGCTGGATTCAGAGCTCTTGAGACATGACAGGAAGTCATGGTGTATATGAAATTAAATAGCACTTCGGGCTATGCTGTCATAGGAAAACAATCCACTTCTTGGTGGTAACGATAACTTCACAACAATGGCTTGACTTCGTCCCGTACCACACCACTCCAGTGTGGATTATTCGACTGTGACGACACGCCCGGCCCTCTTTTATTCATTACGTATTATTATTCGAAGCTGGATGTAATGGTAGAATGGTTTCAAGTTGTGCAGCACAAAAGTGTTCACCCTGTGGTCCGGAGATCATGAGTTTGAATCCCAATGATCCCACAACTATCCATGACCAGAAACCAATAGAGCAAAATCGGACATGGGCGGGGCTTACTCTCACTCCCCTGTCAATCACAGCAACCGTAGCCATCTCTGAGCTCATGTATGCGGAAGAGGACAGATAGCACTTTCCTCAGTGTTTTACACTGCCCTGTGATGCACGCTGGGTTCACGTGTCTCAGAGGAAGCGTGTGTAAACCTTTACCGTCCCTGGTTGGTAGCTGTTGTATGGTATGGGGTCGAGCTGACCGATGAGGTAGATCCGGTTAATGGGTGGGAAATTGCAGGATTTGAACCCCCGACCCCAGAGGTGCGAGGTAAATATTTGAACCACTAAGCCACGGGGCCCTCTCAAATACCACGGTAGTCCTAAATTACAAATAAAAAATGCTGACTCACCAAGGCTCAGGGAATTGCAGACATTTCCGTATCACTTCGGGGTTGTTTGCTCAGAGGACGTGTAAGAGTCCGTGTGTGAGAGGTTTAAGATCATATCCCAGTCCACAATCCGATCTCAACGTCAAACACAGGCGATCCATGCAAAGAGTAGTCGTTACACAATCAAGGGTCAAGATCTCGAAGATACAAGGCTCGGAACTGACTCAAACAGAGATGTTGGCAAGACTTTCGCAATGTCTAAGACTTTTACCTGGCTTTATACACTCTGCAAACAGGAACTTCTAATGACTGTCACAGTATTCAGGTTAGGGGGACCTCTGCTGTTGTGGATGTGAAATAACCTATACATTTCCAGCAGTTGTTTTTAAACATGAGGCTATTACTCACCTGCTAACCGAACCGAAACACCGAATCTTGAAAACTACGTCAAAGAAAGCGCTACCTGTAGATCGATTCAGAATGAAAGTACACAGTACAAACTTTGATTCCATCCCTTGTGTTCAGTTGAGCTTGAGAATATCATTAACACCTTCACAAAAAAGGGAAACAAAGCTGCAGGAAGTAACGCTTGGGGCACACAGTGTTGTTTTCAGTGAGATTTCACAGTCACTGAGAGGAACACACTCTCAGAGTGCGGTGAGCAACGAGGGCTGAGACGACGTGACCGCTATATAAGTCCACGTCATGGTTTATAGCACATCATAGCACATCACAGCTTGGGCTAACAAGAACAACATCATCATGTGACCTCACACCAGCCATTGCAGATCCTTTACACATACTAATTTTCACACTGGGCAATAGAATCAACTATATATATATATATATATATATATATATATATATATATATATATATATATATATATATATATATAGTAAAACCCTATAATGCTTCCTATGAGGACAGTTATAACAACCTATGAACACATTCATATCATGAAACAATGCATTTATAATAATAATAATAATTATAATAATAATAATAATAATAATAACCGTTACAATATGTCATTATTGTAATACGTTATTTATGTAAATATATTACAATGCATAGCTCTCTTTATTATGCGTTATAAATCGGTAAAGTAAAATGTATTAAGTAGTGTCCATAACACATTATAACACTGATAGCAGAGAAACCGATTAGCTTTGCAGAACATCTTGATTTTCTTCCAAATATCAGAGAGATTATCAGGAAATCATAATTCACTAAAAAGCTGGAGCAAAATTTATTTTGTATTGGTAATATAACGTGTCTATAACAGGTTATAAACGCGGCTTATGACACACTCGTTTATAAAAGCGCTATAAACTTTACTATAGACTGTATATTGTTTTTTGAAATTTTTTTTATTACGAATGAATTATTACCGTTTATGGTTGTTGTGTATGATGCCTTCATAAGGCATTATAACAGTTTATGAATGTGTTCATTGGTCATACTAGATATACACTTTGTAGTGTTATAAAAGACTCTTCTTCTCAACTTTGTGGCTCTGATTCGAAACAATGTTATTCCTATGAATGTTATTCCAGAAAAAAAAAACGAGACACGACGGACGTACAAGGACACACACCACGCTCCAGTGGTGAGATGTAGCACACCCCTCTGGCTGCCCAGGGGAGAGACACCATCCCTGCTCTGTTCCTTTCTCTCGTCCCTTCGTCCCTTCATCCCTCCATCCTTCCGTCCACCCTCTCCACTCGTTCACCTTCAACTAAAAAGAGGAAGTGAGGTTTATTCTGAGCTACACAGCTGCAGGAAGCAGATGAAGGACGGTTTAAAAAAAATATATATATATATCACGGCACATTCTGAATTAAATCCAGACTCAGGACTTTTAAAACGTCCTACAGAGGTACAGAGGATATGTTGGTCCAGGGTTTTTAAAAAAATGCATGTAGAAGACGGCATTGAATAGATACTAGGGGTCATATAAGAATAAAAATAAAATGAAATCTACTCGATTTCGAATCGAATCGAATCGAATCTACACTTATCTAATCGAGTTCTTGCTCTTCTTAGTGATAGTAAATTTTCCTAGGTAAGAGTTTCTTCCTAAATCCGTTTGGTGTCTGAAACTGCTGTGAGATAAGACATTTGATTAAGCGTGCATCGCTACAGATGATGTGTGTATTATCTCTTGAATAGATTTTCTTAGTATCATAAATAAATCTTTTTAAAAAAATTACATTTTCAATTATAGAAAAGAAATTATAGCACAAACGAAAAAAATTAGAGCATCAGTATATACATCATTCTTTATTCTTAGACACAGTTTTCCTTTAAATGTGAAATGTCAGTCAGTGTGCAGAGAATTAAATTTAATTGATTTTATAAAACGGGTTGGGAATGAATGAATGAATGAATGAATGAATGAACTGTAAGACAGTTGGTTTTGGTGTTTTTAACCTATGGCATGACCCTGAGCAGGATAAAGTGGTTACTGAAATGACTGGATGATTTATTGATTGATTTATTGATTGTTTGGTGGGTTGGTTGGTTGGTTGGTTGGTGGGTTGATTGATTGGTGGGTTGGTTGGTTGGTTGGTTGGTGGGTGGGTGGGTGGGTGGGATGTTTGGTGGTTTGATTGTTTGGTTGGTTGGTTGGTGGGTGGGTGGGTGGGTGGGATGTTTGGTGGTTTGATTGATTGGTTGGTTGGTTGGTGGGATGTTTGGTTGGTTGATTGATTGGTGGGTTGGTTGATTGATTGGTTGGTTGGTGGGTGGGATGTTTGGTGGTTTGATTGATTGGTTGGTTGGTGGGTTGGTTGGTGGGTTGGTGGGTGGGTTGATTGGTTGGTGGGTTTGTTGATTTATTGGTTGGTTGGTGGGTTGGTGGGTGGGTGGGTTGATTGATTGGTTGGTGGGTTTGTTGATTGGTTGGTTGGTGGGTGGGTTGGTGGGTGGGTTGATTGATTGGTTGGTGGGTTTGCTGATTGATTGGTTGGTGGGTGGGTTGGTTGGTGGGTTGGTGGGTGGGTTGATTGGTTGGTGGGTTTGTTGATTGATTGGTTGGTTGGTGGGTTGGTGGGTGAGTGGGTTGATTGATTGGTTGGTGGGTTTGTTGATTGGTTGGTTGGTGGGTGGGTTGGTGGGTGGGTTGATTGATTGGTTGGTGGGTTTGCTGATTGATTGGTTGGTGGGTTGGTGGGTGGGTTGATTGATTGTTGGTGGGTTTGTTGATTGGTTGGTTGGTGGGTTGGTTGATCGGTTGGTGGGTTTGTTGATTGGTTGGTTGGTGGGTTGGTGGGTGGGTTGATTGATTGGTTGGTGGGTTTGTTGATTGATTGGTTGGTTGGTGGGTTGGTGGGTGGGTTGAGTGATTGGTTGGTGGGTTTGCTGATTGATTGGTTGGTTGGTGGGTGGGTTGATTGATTGGTTGGTGGGTTTGCTGATTGATTGGTTGGTGGGTGGGTTGGTTGGTGGGTAGGTGGGTGGGTTGATTGATTGTTGGTGGGTTGGTTGATTGGTTGGTGTGTTTGTTGATTGATTGGATAGTTGGTGGGTTGGTGGGTGGGTTGGTTGATTGGTTGTTTAATTGATCTCATGGGGTTTGAATGGGGAAACATTAGAAGCAGTTCAGCTATGATAATCACTCTGCGTGCTAACATGTTATTACACTGAAAGGGTTTTTTTTTCTACAGTAGAATTTGTTGTTCTGGATGAAGCCCAGTATCTTTCCTCATGTGTTATTCACTCTGCAAACACTTTTACCCAAAGGAACTCATAAGTGAGTCAGACTTCACTCACAGCACGGAACTGATAAAGATGAAGATAAAGGTGTTGATTAAAGGTCCATCAGCGGCTCTCGGTCTTGACCTTCTGGTCACAGCTCTGACTTTTAACCATTTTCTCTCAAGCCGTCCAGGCTTCTGCTCATCATTTATAACACAGATTGTCCTTTGTGTCAGATCCCAGCCCTGTTTTCTCACTTTCTCATATCCTCAATGCACTCTCTCTCTCTCTCTTTTTTTTTCTTTTGTCAAAAAATAACAAGTGACTTCATGGATCCCGAGGCCTTCATCTATTATTGAGGGCTATAAAAGTGTGTATGCCTGCCATTTATAAAACAAATTGTCTTTTTGTCATGCCTAATTCCATCCTGTTCTTTTCTTTTAGGGTTTCTCACTGTTCTAAACATGTTTTTTTAAAATATATATATATTTCTTTCAGCAGTGTCTCTCATATTCATTTATCAAAACCATGAATCACCTTTATATGGCAGTCAGCGATGCTCCTTCTCACTAGCACTTCTTCTTCTTCTTCTTCTTCTTCTTCTTCTTCTTCCACAGATTTTTTAAACATTCTAAACATAGACGTAACCAGAGCCATAGCCAGGAATTTAATTCACAGTGTTATCTGTACAATTAAACCAATAACCATGATGCAGTCAGGGTTTTTTTTTTTTTTTTTTTTTTTTAAAAGGCAGCAGTAGGAACGTGTTTTAGTCACTATCTACCATCAATCAATGTGCCAAGTTAATTCATCTTCATACTTCAGAGTGTAGCTAACTGGCTTGCAAACAGAAATGGGAAAAAATGCATGATTCTGGTAGTTAAAAACTACTTCTATGTTCTGATTCTGTTTTCTTTAGACGTTTTCTGTCACAATTCATGAAAAAAGTCACATGACATTTAGACATTTAGCAAGTTAACACGAATACTGGATATAGAAAGGGTGGAATGTTTTAAAATAAATAAATAAATAAATAAATCTGGAAATATATTTTCCAATCAAGATAACAAAGGAAATAAGATAAAGAAAATAAAATCAATAAAAATTCAAAGTTGATTACAGTAGGATATTGTTCTTGTTTTAACACAACCGTTGCTATAGGTCTGTATTTAAAAAAATAATTTTTTTTTTTAGATTATTTTATTTTATTTTATTTCTCATTTTCATTACTTTTTTTTTTAACCCAATATGTAATAACTTTATATTAAAATTTAATTGTCAAAATGAATTATAAATAAGGTATTAAAAATTACAATAAAATAATTAAATAATAATAATAATAATAATAATAATAATAATAATAATCATCATCATCATCATCATCATAATAATAATAATAATAATAATAATAATAATAATAATAATAATAAAAGAAACATAAGATGTGGCAGCGAATTTGTCTGGAAATATTTGGAATTCTGAAGACTGGACAAAGCATTTCCCTTTTCCTGATAAATTCATGTAACATATTTATAAAATGATCAAGATAATTGAATGTAGAAAGTACAGAAAGCTTTAAAAGGTGGAAAACATATGTAATATTTAGATGAGGCGTAACGAACATCGTGGCAGGAATTTTCAGCTTCCTCCTGCCATAACCTCCGAAAAGTCAAAAAGTGTCCAGTAAATGCATCCTTGCTCATTAAACAGCAGAAAGGTTCTGGTTCAAAAAGGTTTAAAAGCTCAAGCATGAAAAGAAGAAGAAGAAGAAGAAGAAGAAGAAGAAGAAGAAGAAGCTGAAGGGGGGTGGGGGTGGGGGGGGGGGGCGGAGATTGATGTACCATCGCTCATTATTTCCATTGAACGGTGCTGCACTTTTGCAAAAGAAGAAGCAGTAAGTAGAATTCTGACTGCGATAAAAGCTCTCTCTCTCTCTCTCTCTCTCTCTCTCTCTCTCTCTCTCGCTGCACACACAGAGGAAAAAAAATATCTCATTTAGTTTATGCATTTGTGTCCAACCCCTCGATCCCATACCTCACCGCGGTAATATATTAGAACAAGCACATGAACAGTGTATAAACCTGTGATTTCACCTCCAACACTGTCAGAGCGGCTGTTATACAAAATGAACCAACACCTTCCGACCAATCAGAACGCAGAATTCGAGAATGCATCTGATGTTGATAAACAGTATACATACAGTAGCCTATAAGTGTGTAATACAGTACCACCGTCTGTGTCTGTATTCAGAGTTAAATCAGAAGTGGGCGTGGCCTAAACAAGAAGTTTACAGTACTTCAGTTCTTTGTATCTGCCCACAATGTTTTCTAACGACGTTATTTCCCAAAATGGAAACGATCTGTTCACCTAATTTAAACCCTTGTACTGTAAGCCTGACCAGGCGGTTACTAAAGATGAATGAATGAACGTTTTCATGTCTTTCTTTGTCACATGGAATGAAAACCCTCCAGCTAGCGTGGCCTTTTTGTTACGTCTCGCTGGATCACACCTATAAATAATAACGGGTAGTGCTCCGCTCAGTCGTATCTTCATTCAGATTTGTTTCTAATGCATTATCTGTCCTTTTCGAATAAAGCTTTCGTGTCCGGTTACATCAGTAGTCTTTATGCCGGGCGCCTTTCCTCACTGTTTTGTCTCCTTTTATCTCGGGTAAAACAGAAACGAGCCTCCTTATTAAATCCCGATATGTCGAAGAGAAACCTTTAAGTAAAGAAACCCGAAGAAAAGAGAAGAGACTCTTCACGTGTCTCTTCACGTGTTATAATCCGGCTTGCGATGGCCGAGCTTTCTCCGAGGTGAATTATTGTGCTGGCTGAAATTACGGCGACGCCGACTAAAAGCTTGCGGGCGATTCACTGAGTCGCCGGATTCATGCAGTGCAGATTACGCTTTCAAGCTTTTTGCAAAGCAATGATTTGATAACGTCGGAATCTGTAGAAGAAGAAAAGAGACGCTCCAATTTCACTGAGAAATGCTGCCTGCACGCCAGATAAACAGACACGGTTATCTTTTAAACCGGCGCTCCGCGGGTGTTCGGGTTTCGTGAGCGCCACCGGTGTGTCGGCGCGAGCACGGGGACAGCGCGAGAGGCGGTGGCGTCGGCTGTCTACGTGCTACGACGTCGATACCACAATCAGGCTTTTAGGTGTGTATTGTTCAAACACTGCCATCTGGGCCTCTGATTAAAGGCTTTCACGAGGAAGCGTCCGTTGTGGGCTTTGCTGTAATTGGGGCAGGCTCGGGTCCAGGTAACGAGTGACGCTCAACATCTCCATCGACGGAATGATTCTGCTTTTCGAAAATGGATGCTTTCTCTGGCAGATCTTACTGAAGCTTGAGCACGCTTCTTTCTGCCGTGACTTTCCTTCATCATCGCCTGATCTTCCTGCTCCTCTACCTAAGAGTTTATAGCAAACAATTAAAAAGTTAAAGCACTTTTATTAGACTCTTTAGTTAATTGGGAACTGCTTTATAAGGAAAACAAAGGAGGAGTTAAACAGCTAATGCGGGTTTACTGTGGCAGTGTGACGCATTAAACGAGGCTGGATGTGATGCACTGCAGTCGCCATGGTTCATTTAAGGTAACCTTTTATTATTATTATTATTATTAGCGGTTCATTTGAAGTGCGTTATTCCACTTATACCAAAGTGATTTGTCAACATTTGGCAACTTTCTAACTGTTTACAGTTTCATTTCATGTTATGGAACATCCATGAGAAAAAAAAAAAGTTCCTGTTGTCGCGGACGTGTGTCATGGTTTGGCTAAAATCAGTGCTGAACTACATTACCCATCAGCCCCAGCAGGTCACATGACCATGTCACATGTCCCACTGATCACTCGCACCTACCTACGTTCAGGGGTATGTCTCAACTAGCTCCTTAGTTCAGTAGTCAGGGCACGAATCAGGAAGTCGGCCGTTTTAAGGGCTGTCCGAGCCGTGCAGTTATATAAAATAAATCCACACCTTCTGACCAATCAGATTTGAGAATGACAATCAGAGTCAGATCAGTAAATACGTTTCTTCATTTGTAAGGTCGGGGTTTTAGATCTTGAGATGCAGTTCATGACAACAATCCCGACGACGGTGGAATGTCTGAGAGGAACTGTGAGTGCGTTTAACATCGCATGCGTGAAATAACGAAAGATTCCACTTGGAAACCTGACGGCCGGGGACGTCCGGGCTCTGACGTGCCGTCTAGTTATCGTCACTCTTCATCCTCCAGTCTTACGTAAGATGCGTAGCGGGTGCACGGGCGATGCCGCTCGTGTCGCCGCCGCTCCTGCACACGCGCTCGAAGTGACGCGATAAATAGAAACCAGGCTTTATAATCACGACGTGCTTACGGAGGAGCTGAAGAAGTTATTACAGCATCACTGATAGCAAGTGAAAAGTAAACAGGATTAAGCCCATGAACCCATGCTAATGAGAGGGATTTGGCTCAGCGGTCGCCGGAAACATCAAACGATTTAGTTCTTTTTCACGCCGCAGTATTCAAATCGAAAAAGGTGTCTTCAAAGGCGTAATAACAGAAAATTAAATCACTTCGTTTATTGTGTGGTAAGAGATAATCTTGTCTGGTTACTGAGTGTGTGTGTGTGTGTGTGTGTGTGTGTGTGTCAGTGTCCGTTCTTTGTAGCATAATGATTTTCTGTGAAAATGCTGGTGGGTAATGAATGATGCACAGCATAACCTTTAGCCCTTATGAGGTCTCAGCGTTCATTTTGTGTGTTGTTTACGTGTGCATGAGGATGAAACGGTCATGCCTTATGCATGATGGCCGAATCCTCGCGCCTAACCCCCCCCCCCCCCCGCCACCCTGTCCTTCCTCCTCCAGCCGTGCTTTCTAGTTTAGGGGAACAAAAGCAGAGGTGGTTCTAAAAAGTGCACAACAGGCACCGATTACTCTCCAATGAAGGCAGAGTAATATAAAGAGCTCACCGGGCCTCGGGATGCATAAATCATGCGTATCCTCTGTGTGACCCGCCAGGCTCGGGCTTTGAGCCCGGTGCCTGCTCCTCGTGATGAAAAGCTCCATTTGAAATCCGGTGAACCCCATCAGAGTTGGCTTTGACACACACACACACACACACACACACACACACACATACACACATACTTCACCTGGCTCGGCCCGGCTGCCTGGACCGAGTCCGGCTCCAGGTCCTCTCCGGTAACGTAATGAATTCCATGAATTTCACACGTGATTATGTGACATTGCACGCGACCTAGTAAACACTCGTGACATCACGTGAATAAAGTGTGACGAATAAAAATAAACGCACGACACATGATACATACATACACGTGAATGAATAACGTGTCAAAGTAAAATAAATGAGTCGCGTGTAAACGAATCACATGCAGAGATAAATGAATCCCGTGTTGGGTCGCATGCGAAGATAAATGAATCATTTAAAAAGTCACATGTGTAATATGATAAAATAAAAATAAATAAATTGTGTGTGTGAAAGAATCACAATTTAAAACAAGGCATGATTAAAAGTAAATCAAATGTGTAAAAGAATCATGTGATCATATACATGGATCGTGTCACGCGTCACGTGGGTATACAAATGAATCGTTTGCAAAAACAAAAAAATCACACGCATAAAACAAGTAAGGAATCATGTAGAAATAATGTCAAAATAAAACTAAAGGAATGTTGTTGTTTTTTCAAGTACATGAGAGCATGGATTATGTGTAAGAAAAGAAGCAGTTGAAAAGAAATGAATCGTAAAGAATCACATGAAAAGAAGTGAATCAATTAGAAGAATCAGATGTGAACATAAATGAACCATATATGTAAATAAATAAATAAAGCCAAAAAGGAATAAAGGAATCATGTCAAATTCATTGATAAGTGAAAATAAAATAAAGGAATTGTGTAAACAACATATAAATGAATGAATCACCTAAAAGAATCACATACTGTAAACGAACCATGTGTGAAAATGCAGGTGACGGTAAATGAATCGTGTGTGAAATGATGGCATGAAAACAATTGAATCGTGTAAAAATAACATGTTAAATAATTATTGTGTAAAAATCACATACACAGATAAATGTTTCACGTATAAAAGAATCGGAAATAAGATGTGTAAAAAAAAAAAAAAAAAAGAGAATCACACGTGAACTTGAATTTACCAAGTGGAAATATTCACGTAACAGTAAATGAATCAGGTGTTTAAAAAAAAAAAGTGATAATCAATGACAAAATCACACGTGATTGACGTGATCATATTCACACATGAAGTCTGAGAGTGTTTTCTATAAGCGCCTTCACATCTCGCTTCTCGCCGGAGAACCTGTGATGAATTCCGATCACACGTCACACGCTGAGTGAGCGAATGTGTGTGTGTGTGTGTGTGTGTGTGTGTGTGTGTGTGTGCGCGCACACATGTGTTCCTTCAGGAATTTGACAGAACGCTACTGTATGTGTGCTCTTTCCCTAATTCCTGAGAAACTACAAAAGCAGGTGTTTCGAGGCGAGAACATAAGGAAGTTGCAATTATATCCTCGCCGTGGTCTGTCTTCAGGGCCTCGAGCCTCATTTGCAATTGTTGACATGAGCCACACACACACACACACACACGCACACGGTGTGAAACAACAGCTTTGGACCTAATTAACCGGTTTGTACATGCAGTTTAGCAGAGACCGTAATTACCAACATTGCGCTAATTTTCCTCGAGATTTTTGGATTCACAGTCCAAAAGTTACTCAAGGAAAGTTCCTGGTATTCAGAGTCGAGTTCCGGGTTGAGTTTCTGTGCTCCACATTCAGCATTAATCACCTACATGTAGTTCTCGTACCTACCTGAGGTTGAGGAGAAACATCTGAGAAAATTACTAATAATGTCCGTTTGGCAGACGCCCTTATCCAGAGCGACTTACGTTGATCTTATTTATAAGGAAGGTCGTGAGTTCAAATCCCAACGCTGCCAAGCTGCAACTGTTGGGCCCCTGAGCAAGGCCCTTAACCTTCAACTGCTCAGTTTAGGGTTAAGGGCCTTGCTCAGGCCCTTACATTTATCTTATTTATAAGGAAGGTTGTGAGTTCAAATCCCAGCGCTGCCAAGCTGCTACTACTGGGCCCCTGAGCAAGGCCCTTAACCAAGCAGTTGAGTGTTAGGGGCCTTGCTCAGGGGCCCAGTGGTGGCAGCTTGGCAGATTAAGAGTCCAATGCGTTAACTACTGGGGTACCACTGCCACCACAAATCGAGGGATAGAAGATACAGACTCAGGAAGGAATTAGCATTGTTGCAGGTTGTTGCAGGTATTTATTTTTTATCATGTTTTTTTTTTTTTTTAAATTATTATTATCTTTTCACATTTTATGTTTACCGCATTTCTTTCCAGACGACTCTCCAGCGTTTTTAACGAAGCCAGACGTGATGAATGCAGTTCGGTTAAAAAGGCGGTATCTCGCTCGGTCAGTGTAACACACGTGGAGTGCTGAAGAGCGAGGACACGGCGTGTGGGATAACAATCAGCTGCTCTGGGAGATAAGCGCTCAGACAGATCGGTTTCGTCCATTACTCTCCAACACCCCGTGACAGTATTTACCTTTGATCCTCTCCTCCAGCTGAGCTACAGAATGTCCTGAAAGCATACAGACGTGTCTCAGACGACCTGACGGAGCAGGTGTCAAGGTTAATAACAGCAGCGTCTTTCTCGAACCCTGATACTGTTTCTATTTATTTATTTATTTATTACCCCATTTCTAATCCGCACATACAGGCATAGTGTATACAGCTGTGATTGGAAAATGATCAACTTCAGGGTGGTACACTCTTCAAAACAAAGGTTCCAGTTGGAACCAAACAGGGTTTTTCATCCTGATGCCATAGGAGAACCCTTTTAACTTTCAAGTTCTTTAGAGTATTATCTATTTACTGGTGCTTTAAAGATCCCAGAAATGTTTCTTCACAGAAGTTCCGCGAGGAACCATGCTATCATACGTTCTCTAGAAAAACTCTTAGTTAGTGCTTTAAGGAACGAAATTAAAATTAAGGTTCGTATGATACATGATGCCAGGAGGACCTTTTCCAGTCCCACAAAAAAAAACCTTATAAGGTTCAATTTAGCCTGTTAAGCGATGACACCTTGAAGAACCAATACACTGCTCTGAAGAACCTATAACGAAACATAAAGGACTTCCTTAATGTCCAAAGAATCATATAGCTCAACTCAAGAATCCTATAATATGAAAAATTGTTCGTGACAAGAAGAAGGTTCTTTACAGAACCTATGGTGTATGTCTCTATACTTCAAATATATTTGAAGAGTTATATATTAGAGTTAGATTCTACCCTCATCTGAAAACAAACTCGAGCGTCTTCAGTGTGCAGACACTACTGGAACTTCAAATGGGATCGGGGTCTACGGTCAGATGAAACCAGAATAGAGCTTTTTGGTAATAAACACCAGAGGTGGTTTTGGTGCACACAGAAAGGTAGATATATGGAGAAGTACCTCATGCCCACGGTTAAATATGGAGGTGGATCTTTAATGTTTTGGGAATGTTTTTCTGCCAGAGGACCTGGACATTTTGTTAGGATACATGGCGTCATGGACTCTATCAAATATCAACAGATATTAAATGAAAACCTGACTGCCTCTGCCAGAAAGCTTCAAATGGGCTGTGGTTGGATCTTCCAGCAGGACAATGATCCAAAACATACATCAAAATCAACACAGAAATGGTTTACTGACCACAAAATCAAGGTCCTGCCATGACCCTCCCAGTCCCCTGACCTGAACCCCATAGAGAACCTGTGGGGTGAACTGAAGAGGAGAGTCCACCAGCGTGGACCTCGAAATGTGAAGGATCTGGAGAGATTCTGTACGGAGGAACGCTCTCAGATCCCTCGCCATGTATTCTCCGACCTCATCAGGCGTTATAGGAGAAGACTCAAAAGCTCACGATTATACACTTTATATCATAAAAATGTACTTCACTACCCCGTTTTTTCGGAAACAGTGTACTGAAGATGGGAGTAACAGGACGTTTCGACACCGTCTGAGAAACAATCGACGTGGAACTCCATACAGGTGTAGTGTTAGTTTGTAGCCCTGACCGAAGGTTGAATCCGTGTCGATCCCGTTAACGAACATGAACAGCGTGTTGTGCGTTTCATATCGCTCTGTGTTCTAGTCTGCTGCACATATTAAATCTGCTCCGGCATGACAGTACAGCTAATCATTTTATTCTCTTATGATAAACCTGTGCATGTATCACGCTGAAATGCGAGTGTGTAAATAATTCCAGGTTATCCGACGAGGTCATGCTTATTGACCTGGACAGTCTGTTCATAATTACAATCTCACAGGACACCGTAATAAAGTGTGCGGTTTTATTTTCTCGCCCTCGTTCAACATCGAAATGTCATCTCTATTATTCGACAAATCACAGTCCTGTAATTATTCTTTCTAAAGGGCGATCCGGCGTATCCATCGAGGGGCGGTGGCTAAGCAGGGTGTTAAAGAAAGGGTGTTTCCTGCAAAATTTGAATCCAAGCATTCAAAATGGAGAACACTCGCTATGCGATTATGATGAAAACATTATATATATATATATATATACTATTATTATTTCTTTTGTTAAAACTTGGTGAAACACATCTGTAAACCAGCTGTTATGTTACAGTATATGACAGTTTACCGCAAATCATCATATTGTGTGCAGATACAACGCTCTACAATTTCCCACACTGTTCAGAGGCTCATGCAGCCGTTCCTCAAGCCGCACAGTAGGATTTATTTATTTATTTATTTATTTATTTATCTCCCTTCGAGTTCTAGCTCACACACCGCGCTGTATCGTATCGTGTACCGTATTGTGTACGAGTGAGTCACGACTCGTTTCATTCCTCCATCTTCACAGGGACGTTAGAGCACAGAGTGAAGCAGGAGAAAACGACGGAGAAGTTTCCTGTGTGAAAAATCGTTACAGTCCAGTCACGGCCCTTTTTTTTTTGTTTTGTTTGTTTTTCTTATTACAGCAAAACCAGGTCTTGTGTTATTCGGTTCTCTCAGAACTAACAGTGCCACGGGGGGGTGAGGGAGGGTGAACACCTGAGGGGACGAAACTCAGCAGACCACAACAGGACACACGTTGCAGAAGAACAGAACTGCACGTAGCTTTCTTCGGAAAAGGAAAAATATGATGTTTTGTTTTTCTTTTTGGGCGACGGCAAAGCGGGTCAGGTGGATTCCTGTTTCAACAACAACCATAAATCTTCTATATATAAAGAAAAATACTGATAAATATATCACTTCGTGCTTAGCTGTGGTGGTTTCCTGTGTTCCAGCTTGTGATAAGAAAAGGAAAAGGGAAGAAAAGGAAAGGAAAGAAAGGAGGAAAACTCAAGAAATGTTGCAGCTAAAATGATAACTATAAGCAACATCTGGTGGGTTTTTTTTTTCCTTTTTTTTTTTTTTTGCATAATGTCATTCAAAACAGCCTTGTAGCTCGTATTAAAGAAAGGCAATACGACTGTCTCTGTAACTGCATTCATTAAAAAAAAAAAAAAATTAGCGTTATTTTATTATTTAAATTAAATAAAACATTATTGCTAAATATATAAGTACATGCTTAACATCTGGTGATTGTATGAATTTATTTATTTATTTATTTATTTATTTATTTATTTATTTTTGTTTTTGCTATTTCGTTTGGATGCTGTTTTTAAAAGTTTGTCTTACATATTTATTTTTCTGTAATATAATTACATTTTAAACATCTCATGATTTTTGTTATTTTTCCATATTTTTTTATTTTTTTTTATTTTTTTTATTTTGCCCATTTCTGTAGCTTTGGTAGCTTATGCTGCATGACTAAACATAGCCACATAGCCCAATAAAGAAAGAAAAAAAAGGAATGCTAAATAAATCACTACGTTTTTTTTTTTGCAACTGTAATTTTATCAAATAAAACAAAACAAAATTTTTAAAAAAATATATATATTATCACTAAATATACAGTAGAACTACACGCTTTTCCGGAAACGTAAAAGCTTATCGACTTTTATTTAATGAATTTTTCATTATTTTTTTTTACTTTGCCTTTTTACCCAAAGCAAACCCATTTTAAACCAAAAGAAACAGTTCTCCACTCTGGATGCTGTATCATTAAAAACATCCACGTAGCTCATCTTACACACTACTGAGCCAGACTCGTGCACTAACTCTCTCCGCTGACGTGAACATCTGGCTATTTATGCAAATCCGCTCCGTTCTGATATACCAGGACGCTTTTACGGTTCCTCCACGCAGCTTGATCGTCACTGAACATCGTCAAGGTCACGTCGTCTCGGCGAGATAACGAGGCTGCTGCAAAACTCCACTGGATGTGAAACGTGAATGTAAAGTTGTCGTCGTTGTTGTTGTTGTTTTTTTTTTTTTCATTATTAAAATGTTGAGGATATCGTGCTATACCGCTACGCCAGTGCCGATCAGTGGGGAATTATAATCACATAAACCCACGAGGAGCAACGCTAGCTGAATGTGTTTAACCGAGTGACAAATTAGAAGCAGTCAGCTCTGCTGTGGTGTCAACACTTCGTTTAAAAAAAAAAAAGAAAAAAAAAGCGGCGGATTTGTGACTAGCGCTGCACTGGTACATCTCATGTCTATTTAGTGTACATCGCACTTCATTTCATCGTGCTTTTAAAGATAAAGTCGGGCATCTCGATCAACATCATTCCTAACATTAAAGCTCAAATGATGGGTTTTTTTTATTATTATTATTTCTTTTGAAAAACATGTAGAACAGCTCCTGGGTTGCTTTAGAGAAAAAAATAGTACATCAAGTAGCACTCGATGCAAACGGCGCTGATGAAGATGCCTCCACCACCAAGAAGTCTAGTCCTGCTTGTTATTAACGCCTGAAATCCCCTTGAAATACACTTCAAACAGGAAGCAATCTTCAAGAATTACGATTCCAGACATTTGACCTTGCTGTGACCTTGAGCCCTGTTGGGATCTATTCCGAAATCTAATCAGTGCATCTGCTAGCTACTGTACAATAATGACTCCATATAATTCCTACAAACTTTCAGCCTCTCGATCTTGAGATATCGCCTTAATGAGGATCTCAGACGGACGCACGACCTGAAAACATAACGCCACCTAGTGGCCGAGGCGTAATAAACAGTAAAACGTCTAGACGAGAAATTCCAGTTTGTTGGTCATTAGAGATGCTTTTCAGCATGTCGCCATTGGGCATATCCGTCAGAGCGCACGCTAACGAGGCAGGACGCCTGTCACGAAATGCCAGGACGCGTGATGTAATTCGGACGGAGACGGGAGTAAAGCGTGATGCGTAATTTCACTGCCATGTCGACGATCCTGGATGAAAACAGAGTGAGTATCACACTCTGTATTTGTATGTGTGTGTGTGTGTGTTGAATGTCCAAAACTCTGTCGAACAATGTACCAGCAGCCACCATCCCCAGCCATTATCCCCAAGTCTGCTGGATAATAATGTGATATAGTCAACCGCATTAATGGAGGAAAATGGAAGAAAATCGCCAGCGTATTACTGTATCTGCTCTACATGGAGAAAAAGCGACGTGGTGAGGCGGCTGAGAGCAGAGGGTGGTGGGGGAAAAATGAGTGGCCTTAATTATCTGCATGTCATGATGAAATATTCGCCAGCGAGCACACTCGTTCAGCCGAGGTGGTTTTTAACAAGTCAGCAGAGCCGCGAGTTCCGGCTTCCTGAAAGTGGACACCTGTGTTTCCATCCACACATCCACAGTGTGTGTGTTACTAGCGTAGGTGTAGAGGTACAAAACATCGAAATGTATTAACAGCCTAAAAATAACATTACGGGAAAAATAGAACAAATGATTTTTTATATAAAAAAAACCCCACAATACATTAAAGTAAATAAACCCTAGCGTTTATGATGGTGGGAACTGTGGCTTAGTGGTTAGCACGTTTGCCTCGCACCTCCAGGGTTGGGAACTCGAATCCCACCTCCACCCTGTGTGCACGGAGCTTTCATGTTCTCCCCGTGCGTCGGGGGTTTCCTCCGGGTACTCCGGTTTCCTCCCCCAGTCCGAAGACGTGCACGGTAGGCCGATGGGCATTTCTAAATTGTCTGCAGTGTGTGAATGTGTGTCATTGTGCCCCGCGATGGGTTGGCACCCTGTCCAGAGTGTTCTCCACCTCATGCCCGAGTCCCCTGGGATGGGCTCCAGGCTCCCCGCGACCCTGTGTAGGATAAACGGTACAGAAAATGAATGGATGGATATTATTTATAATGGAAAAAATTTTTCGGAGAATTAAATGAAGCTTTAAAAAGCACTGCTTAATTCCCGTAACTTCCATAATATACACATTTATACCGTATACGTCTGCATAACAGCAACACATGGTGCTTTCTATCCATTTATAGTTTAACGCATAGCAAAAACTCCTCCGTCCTGAAGATAAAAAAAAAAAGAAATGACACCTTTACCTCGGACTGTTACAAAACACCGACACTAGAGACTCCTTCCATGAATGTTTTTATTGTATTTCTTAAAATCCCTTAATGCGAAGAGTTCCGCTATAGAAATCCCCGTTAAAAGTTATATATTGTGCATTATAGCGTATTAGAAGAAGCGCATCGGTATCACCCGCTGATGCGAATTACAGCCGGCGCGCCTCTCAGAGCTGCTGTTATAGATAATTAATTAACACGTTATGACCGATCAGAATTGTGAATCCAAAAGGAAATGAGCTTATGCGTTCCATAAATTCGTTATAGAGCAAGAAACTTCCATTACAGCCCAGCTGCAGTGATGATGCGGATGATGTGAGATTCTCGCGATCGGTCGGTGGAACATCTGTTCCCGAACAGATAATGCTTCATCTCAGTGTGCCGTGCTGAGAGGAAAAAACACACTTATATAATTTTAATGGTAAGAGAGACTGAACGCGTCGTTAGGAACCCGGTCACACACGGCAGCGAGAGAAACAAGGGGCGGTGGACGAGGGTGGACGTGGTGGAGAGGAACCCTGAATGATTTAAGGGGATAAGGAACATGTTGCTTTGTATGAGGACTTTTCTGTAGGGACTCCTGCTTTGGTGTGGCTCTACAGTACAAGGTTACGTTTCATTTTTTTTTTTTTTTTTTCCCTCCTTGTTTCACTCTCCTTCTTTTTTTTTCTTCTTCTTGTCTCACAAGTGCGTTTGCTTGTGGTTTTCACACTCCCTGAGAGAGATGGAGACACACTCAATCTGAGCCTCCCGAGACGGAGATCTTATTAGCACAATGACTGAGGTTGGTGCGAGGTTGTTATGGTAACATCCCTAAGGGGTACATCCTAATGGTCTTCCTAAATTTAATTTGCCCGATTGGAATTTAAAAAAAAAAGAAAAGAAGATGGCCCTGCTGTCATGGCAATAGCACATAGCCAAATGTTCAAGCTATTTGTGCTCATTTTGAAGCATTCCCCCCCCCCCCCCCACTTCCCTACTCTGCACACCTTTACTATGTTTTCGGCTCTAACACGCTTAATTTAACCTACGAAAGGTTTGTTAACGAGCTAATGAGTCGAGTCAGGTGTTAGAGCTTGAAACGCATTGGTGCAAGATGTGCACAGCTGTTAAACTGCAGGAGCAAAGTTAGGAAAATCAGCTTAATGTGGCAGGAAACCGCTGACCCTTATGGAAGATTCCAGTGGGATTCCGATTGGGAGTGGTGGGTTGAATTATGGAGCTCCTCCAGAAGAGGCCATGGCGGATTCGTGGAAATCTATCAAAAGTAATGATACCCAGCCTTACATGGAATGCCAGATGAACATAAAATGCACACGGAACCTCGATAAGACTCCCGTAAAACCCAGCGCATGCCGTAGGACTGAAAGGTACACTTCACGTAATCGACGAATCCGGTAGGATTCGGACTACAATCCGGTGGGAGTAATAACACTTAGGATGAATTCCCGTAGAAATTAGATCATATTCCAATGGGGGAACCACAGAAATCCAGTAGAAATGTTTTTAAAATAGGAATACCATAGAAATCAGTTTATATTCCAATAATCAATCCAGAAGAAAGCCAATGGGATTCACACCACATTCCACAGCGTACCAATAAAACTCCAGTAGGAACCGCTGTAGAAATCAGACCGCACTCCAAGGCGAGCCATAAAAATCCAATAAGAACTCCCAGTCTGACCACATTCCATAACAATCCAATAGAAATGGCACATACATTAGACAATATCCCAAGAATCAATTCAGAAAAACCCAGTAGGACCAGCACCACATTTCAGCAGGTACCAGTAATACTCCAGGAGAAATTCCAGTAGAACTAAGACCATATTCATACAGACAACCCAGAAAAACGTCATAGATATCCAATACCATAGAAATCAGTCTATATTCTAATAAACAATCCAGAAAAATCCAGTAGGATTCACAACACACTCCACAAATCCAATGAAATAAAAAGCCATAAAGCCAAAAATCAACAGTTAGCATTTTAATTCAAAAATAGTGTTTATTTTTTAATGCAAAAAGCACTTCCTTTATTTTTTATCCGTTTATGGTTACATTCAATGTTGCTACCGCAGCTACAAAATAAAAAAATTTGTTCCTTCACCTGCGTCGCTTTTTTCTCTCTTTCATTTCTCGTGACGTGAACGTCTCACGACAGAAAGCGTCACCGTATCAAAGATTACGCGTGTTTTTATAATCGGCTGTACGAGTCCCCGTGAATGAGCTGTTACTATAGCGACCGTAACGTATTCGAACGAGCGCACTGAGCTGCTGTTATAGAAGATGAATCAACACCTTCTGACCAATCGAGGGAATCATCACCAGTAAAGATGAACCGAGCTGCAGGAAGCCAATCGGTGTGCTTATTGTCTATTTAGGTCATTTGGGGGTTTTTTTTCAGCTCCGGTCATCTGTGCCAGAAGGAAGACCAGCACGATGAGGTTGGCGTCACTGTCCATGAAACACGATCCAGTGGCAAGCCATGATCCAGTGGCAAGACTGAGTCAAGACGAGTGAAGATGACCCCCGGGCGCAGTGACTCACACACCCATTCATACACTACGGACACTTTGGAAATGCCAATCCGCCTACCATGCATGTCTTTGGACTGGTATAGAAGGATTTCTGACAAGAGCAGAAACAGATGCTTAATGCTACGTTCGACCAGAGGCCGTGACTCGTAATTCCCGACGAAAACGCCCCCTCAGTTCAGAATTCCTGCTCTGGAACGTTGGAGTTCAGCAAGTGACGTCAAATCGACACGGCCGCTCACGGCACCAGCGGTAAACACCGTAGCGTTACTCATCTTTAAACGGGTTATACGGTGGTATATACGAGCATTTCCGTTCGTCCTTTCAATCAACATACGGAGATGTTCGCTTGTTAAATCAATAACACTGACCCTACAGTGCGTTGTTTTGAGGAGGAAAATATGCGTCGCTCGTTACAGTTAGCTGGCTAGCTTGTTGCTAACAAAAGAGAAGCAGTGGCTTTTCTTGTCAGAGTGAAACGAAACAACGTTCCTTCAGGACCATGGTGCTACATACCGTAAACTAACACATTAACCCCATGAGACGACACAGAACTAAATAAAACCTACACGTTTCTATATAAAGTGCACGTGCGAACGTGTGGTATAGTTCAATTGATGTCTAATTTAGTACCGTGAAACGGTTTTGGACGTCAAATCCACATGGACGTTCTCGCTGTGGTTGCTGGGATTACGGTTGCTGCGATGGCGTTAGGACTGCAATTACCACGTACAGTTTTACACTCGGGTCTCCTTTAGTGAACCGTGGACGAGTTCAACAAACAGACTTCATATAAACACCATAATGAACTTTCTTTTACTCTCACACTATCCGTCGTGACCCAGATGAGGACGGGTTCCCTTCTGAGTCCGGTTCCTCTCAAGGTTCTTCCTCGTATCATCTCAGGGAGTTTTTCCTCACCACCGTCACCACCGGCTCGCTCAACAGGGATAAATTCACACTCTTAAAATCTCCATCCTGTGTTTATACGTTTCTGTAAAGCTGCTCTGAGACAAATAAAATTGAACTGAATTGAATTTATTTTTTATGTCAATCCAATCCTAACATACAGCACACCATTAAACACAGAGCCATGACAGAAACACGTGCCTTTTGGGATTGCCCCTATTTTTTTTTTTTTTTTTTTTTTTTTTTTAAACCTGAACTTGCCCTGTAAAAGAACTGCACAGCGACAGAAATACCGACAGGGGGCAGTGTTGTCTCATGATTGAACACAGAGGAGTGCAGCGAGAAAGCAGCCTCTAGGTGAAGAGAGAACGTGAAGAACAGCAAGGATTAAGCAACCACTGCTTTTTTTTTTTATTTTTTATTTTACTATCCACCTTCACGATAGAGTTTAGAGGTAGAAATCACATTCACAGCGAACGCTGGAAGCTCGATTTAGGATAAAAACTAATGTCCAACAATAGCTCCAATGGAATGAAAAGAATGATGTGTGGTAGACTATTACACACACACACACACCCACACACACACTTAAAGAAGGCCGTAGGCATAACAACTTCTAAGCGTCTATAACATGTTATAACGCATCATACAGATAGCTGGACGGTGTAATACATTTTCAGAAATACTTATAACAATGTGTATAATGTCTCATGACTGCATTATAACACGATAAGAACATGTTCATAAGAGTAATAATAGCATGTGTATTCATAGAAAGTGCTACCGAGTCATTAACGTTGGTTGGGGATCGGTGGATAACGACGTTATGCTGTTTAGCGCCAATGCTATACAAAACGGCAACGCCGTTTTGTTTCCTTTTTTAACGTTTTTGTGAACAGTTCGTAATTATTTTAGCAATGGTTGAAAACAGAATGGATGAAAGGATTTCATATTTATCCATGCGGTAATTTTATTCAGGATGTACCTTGGAGTACACAGCCAAGGAGAAAGCGAGCCCTCATTTATAAAACCCGTCCATAAACATCCACGACGCGGCTTATCTGTCCCGCTTACTGCCGAGCATGAATAAAACATGGAGTAATATGAACTTTATGCTTTGTTTCTACTTCTCGTTCTCCTTCTTCTTCATCTCTTCCCACAGTCACCTTTCCTTCCCAAACCTGGCTAGAATAGCTAACATGCAGAAGTCAGGCAGTCAGGAGGGGTACGGCTTTGAAGCTGCGTCTCCCGAGCCCGGTGCAAAAGACTTTGAAAGAATCATTTCAAAGTCTTTTATAATGGGTTCGGGAGAGGTTTAGCCCCCTAGTGATACCGCTCTCTGGGATCGTGTAACTTATTTATTTATTTGTCATATTGTTTGTAATGGAACCGAGATTTGAGACCGAGCTTGTACACTTTTGCTTTACAGTAGACAAAAATGGCCAAAAACGACACCTTCGATTTTCAACTAAAGGAAATTGCTAACGTGAGGATACCAAAGGGTGCGAAACTACTATTTAGCCTTATGTAGGTGTCATGAAGCTTTATAACTCCACCTCTTAAGTACAGCGTTTGACATATGATGGCTTATTCTAACAGGTGACGTCTGTCACGAAGACAGCTGTTGGAATGCGCCTTCATGAATGTTTATACAAGTTTATGATGTGTTTCGGGAAAGCCTTACGTCGCCCTGTAAAGACCGCCCTTAGGTACTACTACAACGATGTAACTTCACCATAGCTAACTCATAAAATGTTTGTCTTTTTATGCCAATGGTTATAAAATTCTTATGTAATATGCATTGCCCTTACATAGTTATACAGCAAACCCTAACCCGAACTTTAACACCCACCTCCACCAAATCTGCCGTTCCAATTGTCATTCAAATATCACCCGTAGTTATTACTTCCACAATATTTCTAACTGTGAGTTCCAGTTAGAATAGATCATGTTTGACATTCTATGTCGGTTGTAATAAAGGACTTATGTACACGTCATCAAACATTGCCCTTAAGTAGCATTAGCGCAATCTTAATGATCTCCTTTTAGAATTAACCTTCATACGATGTTTATGTCGTATTATACCAGTTGTCATAAAGTGCGTATACAAATGTCATATAGCCCTTCTATATAATTCCCTTAAAAAGTATTACGGAAATCTTTATGACTGTTAACTCCTGTTAATATAAGCCCTCATGAAATGTTAGTCATCATGCGGCATTATAAATGCTGCCCTTAAGTAGTATGTCAGTTGTCATAAAGGGCTTATGTACATGTGACGTAGCCTTGTAAACACTGCCCTTAAGTAGTACTGCTACAATCAAACCTCCGGTTAGAATAATCTCCTCTTAAAACAATCTACGTCAGCCGGCATAAAGGTCTTATGAAGGTCTAATGTCGCCCTATTAACACTGAACGTCTTACCATGCTTCATGCCAAAACAACCCTCGAAGAAACTTTGCTTCGCGATACAACGAACAGTATTTTCTCGTCATTCCGATCATAAGCATGGGGATAAACGTCTTGATTTATCGGCGATTTTAATAGTGTGAGAAGACGCAGAGGTCAGTGAACGCGCCAAGAGTGCTAACTAGAAGAAGCGACAGTCTGATCGATAGCGGGTCAGAAGAGGAGATTCTCCAGCTTCCCTCAGAGAGAAGCATTAGCCACGGTCAGTGCAAAGCTCTCAAACACAGCGCCGACAGCTACGAGATGAGCTGAACGCAAGATGGATGACAGTCTGGGGTTATTGAGAACTCTGTGTGGAGGGAGAGAGAGAGAGAGAGAGAGAGAAAAAAACATCCAGCCATCCTCCAGCCAAGCAGGAGTCATAACAGCATGCCTTGGGAGAATAATTCAAGGTTCTGGATTTGAAGTGGTCGAGATTAAATTCTTGAACCAAGTTGCACGGTGGAAAAAAAAAAAAAAAAGGCGCTTGCTATATTTCTCAGCTCATCATTGTATTTTTAGCTAATAGGCAGCTTACAATGAAATGTACTCTGCAAGAGTTCATATCTATGTCAGCACAGAAAGTAACACTTTAGGATATTTATATATATATATATGTGTGTGTGTGTGTGTGTGTGTGTGTGTGCATGCGACAACCAACATAAACCTACATAAGCATTTATAAAGGCTGCTTTTAACAGGTAATGACTGTCATAAAATATACTGTATGACTCAATGAAATATTTGGGAAAGGGAAGGGAGGAGAGAAGAGAAAAGGTAAATGAATCACATGAAAATGAATCACATGAATATGAATCACATGAAAATGAATCACATGAATATGAATCACATGAAAATGAATCACATGTAAATGAATCATATGAAAATGAATAAATAAATTAAAACATAAAAATATACTGTATGTTTTATGTAGCCCTATAAATGTCAACGTGAAGAGCTTTAGGACAAGTGATATAAACCTACTTAAGCATTCGTAATGCTGCCGACAGTATGTAGGTCTTCTGCAGGCTTATAAACATATATGAAGGGCTATGGAACTGATGTAAACCTGTATAAAGTGTTATAAAGGCTACTTACGATAACAGTCATGGCGTCTGGGTATATAGGTCTGTCATATCACAGCCAAGCCAAGAGTCAGTTTCCAAGGAGACACCGCTGACTACAAACATGGCCGCTGAGAACTTACAGCACCTAGTATTCCCATTCGGTCTCCCAACCACGTACTAACCAGGCCCAACTTTGCTTTGCTTCAGAGGTCAGATGAGATTGTCAGAGTTGTACGGCCGTGTTCTCAGCGGCCATGTTTGTAGACAGCGGTGTCTCCTGGGAAACTGAGTCTTGGCTTGGCTGTGATATGACAAGGTCTCACGTCATGTAGCCCTATTAACACCGAACTGAAGTGACATAAACATACATAAGCATTTATAAAGGCTGCTTCTAACAGATGAAATCTGGCACAAAGCGTGCTTGTTCATTGAATTCAAGATTTTGTAGGTTAATGTTATTTAACACTGTCCTTAAGTAAAGTGTGATAAATACATAAAAATATTCATTCCGGGCAGTGTTTATAGGGCTATATGTCATTCGTTAATAAATCGGTAAACTGTCATTGTTGTAGTATAAGAGGAGTAAACACTTTGGGACGTGCTGTTATTGGGAAACAATCAGTTTGCGGTTGTAACAATGACTCCACTTTGTCACACCAATTATTTGCCTAGAACAAGACAAGACACAGTGTTTTATTCCTCGCATAGTTATACCGGCATCTTGTATCGCTGCCAGATGTCCGGAGCGAATGGTGAAACAGTCGTGCAAACCCCGTCGCACTGAGAAAGCCAATATTAACCAGAAATTACATATCTATACCACCGACTGACAGAAACCCACTGAAGGCTAAAATTGCCCGTAATTGCCCTTGGATGTCAGAATTAGTTGTTAAGTCCCCAGGTATGGTGAGAAAACATCAGCAGTTTCAACCCAAGGAAAGTGGAGAAGAAAAAAAAAAAAAAAAAAAAAAAAAAAGCAAGGACAGCGAGACGTCCACGTACACCGCCACACTTTAACCACTGTGAAGAGCTGACACAAAGGGTTTCTGTGTGAAAGAAGTGCAGTACTCAGAGCCGGTGTGGGCGAGGTGACCTGGATTTCCAGCAGTTTCTCTCCACAAACAATGCACCGAAACCTGAAGGAAAAGAGCGAGCAAGCACATTACAGTTACGCTTATTTAACTCTGTGATTGATTGAGGGGTTAGTATAGTGGTTTGGTTACAGAATAAAAAAACATGATTCCATGCCTCACTAGGGAAAAGCAAATGATACCAGCCATATATATATATATATTATATATACGTGTGTGTGTGTGTGTGTGTGTGTGTATGTATATATATATGTGTATGTATATATATGTGGTTAGCACGTTTGCCTCACACCTCCAGGGTCGGGGGTTCGATTCCCACCGTGGTCCTGTGTGGGCGGAGTTTGCATGTTCTCCCCGTGCTGCGGGGGTTTCCTCCGGGTACTCCGGTTTCCTCCCCCAGTCCAAAGACATGCATGGTAGGCTGATTGGCGTGTCCAAAGTGTCCGTAGTGTATGAATGGGTGTGTGAGTGTGTATGTGATTGTGCCCTGTGATGGATTGGCACCCTGTCCAGGGTGTCCTTGTGCCCCATATTCCCTGGGATAGGCTCCAGGTTTCCCCACGACCCTGAAAAGGATAAGTGGTATAGAAGATGGATGGATGGATGGATATTACACTTTTTTAACTCCCCCCCCCCCCCCCCCCCCGCATGAATAAGTGCAGCACAAAAGAAATGGCTAGAGTGGCATCAAGTGTGTAAAAAGCATCAGCGAACACACTCACACACTCCCTCCGATTACAAAACCATCCCGTAATTGCCCCTTCCATCTCTGACTTCCCCAGCATCACCGTGACTGCCTCTGAAACCACCAAGCTTGGTAAAAGAAAGATCCAGCAAGCCGGCTGTTATCGATTGCGGTTCATCAGCCTCCGAAGTCCATTGATCTTTCCGGTCACTTCACATTGATCATTGTCACAAAAGAGCGCTACAGCAGGACCCTGAGCTTGACTTGGCTTTATTACCAACATCTATATTTAGGAATGATCTTTGATTAGACTTCCTGCTGTGAACTACTCTACTGTACTGTACTGTACTGTACTGTCATGCTACGTTCCCTTTCTACAACTAAAGTGTGAAACACCAGTCAGGGGACAGCAAGGCTTAACAATGAGTCCAACACGTATTCTTAGATGATCTTAGATATACAGTAGGCATGTCAGCCTAATGGAAAAAAAAATCACATACCGCACATTGACCTGTAATCATGCATGAAAGTATATTTCGACATGACGTGAAGAATAGGTGAGCACGTGCGAGAGAAAACCTGAAAAATCGGCAACTGTGAATTGTTAGGAAAATCATATGAGGAAACACATGAATCATGTAAGAATCACGTGTGAAAAGTGATTCGTGTGAACAAATCACGTGTGAAAAGTGAGTCATGTGTCATGTGAAAATGAATGCATCCGGTATAAAAAGCACTTCTGACAAATAATGAATCATTCGTGGGAATAAATGAATCGATGCGAAAATAAAAGAATCGTGTGTAAATATCACGTACGGAAATTAAATGAATCATCTGTGAAATAAACGAATCATCTGTGAAATAAACGAATCATGTGTGAAATAAACGAATCATCTGTGAAATAAACGAATCATCTGTGAAATAAACGAATCGTGTGTGAAATAAATGAATCGTGTGTGAAATAAACGAATCGTGTGTGAAAAACGGATCGTGTGTGAAATAAACGGATCGTGTGTAAATATCACATATGGAAATTAAATGAATCGTGTGTGAAATAAACGAACCGTGTGTAAATCTCACATATGGAAATTGAATGAATCGCTTGTGAAATAAACGAATCATGTGTGAAATAAACGAATCATGTGTGAAATAAATGAATCGTGTGTAAATATCACATGGGGAAACCAACGAATCACGTGAAGCAAATGAATCGTGCGTAAAAATACAGTCTGTGAAGTAAATGAATCGTGTAAATATCACCTAAAGTAAACAAATCACGTACAAACAACACGTCGGAATGAACAAATCACGTGCAAGAATCGAGTGAAAAGAACTAATCACACAAAAATCACGTATAAAAATGGATGAACTGTGTGTGAAAATAAACGAATCGAGCAAAGATCACGTGTGAACAAATCCCATGTGAACATGCGGTAGATGAATCATCAGGTAGAGAAGGAACATATGACAAATAATGAATCATTTGTGAGAATGAACAAATTATATGTGAAAATAAATACACAAATATACAAGAATACACAAATAGAAAAAAAAAAGATCCACATGCAGGAGTATAAAACATTGCTCAGTGGAGGTGGAGGAAGTACTTGAGGTCTCTTCGGCAGTAGGCGGAGGATCAGTGGAGGTGGAGGAAGTGCTTGTGGTTCCTTCACCAGCGAGTTCCCCAGGGTTCATGGTGCGAGGCCCTCCTAAATACTTCATAAGAGAACCTGGGGAAATATGAGACCGATCAAACATGAGCCAAACACCCACGCACAAACACTAACACTTGCACACACACACACACAAACACAAATACAAGCACTCATAGACTTACCCTCTCTCTCTCTCTCTCTCTCTCTCTCTCTCTCTCTCACACACACACACACACACACTCTTAACCTCAGTGGGGTTGCTGATTAGATAAAACAGTAATGCAAAAACAGTATGCTGTTGTCAATGGTAACAGTGTCATAAAACTTGCATGAAAGCAAATAATTAATAACCAAACTCTAAAATAACATCACCTTCAATTGCTACTTTTTTTCTGACTCATAAAGGGCTTATGTAGGTCTAATGTATCCCTATGCACTCATCATTAACTGTTGTTCTACCGTATGTCAGTTGTCATAACGGTCTTATGTACATGTTGCGTAGCTATTTAAATACTGCCCTTAAGTGGTACTACTGCAATCTTCATGATTTTACCTCTGGTTAGCATAAGCCTTCTTAAAAACATTTGGTCATATTACGTCAGTTGTCATAAAGGGCTTACGTAGGTCTAATGTATCTCTATGAACGGCAGGATTTTAGCAAATTTTAATCGTTGAATACACTTACAACATTACAACATACCGTGTTTTCTGGAATACGGTACATTTTGTTGTCTTCTAGCATCGATACGGTGAAGCGAAGTACATTATGATGTTATAATGTTTCAGTTATATGTCGTATCATATAATATATAACATCTTATATTATATAGTATGTTGAGTTACTACAGTAGGCAAACTACTCAAATAATATATAATCACTTCCAGTTCAACTTATATGGCATGCAGTTTGAAGTAAGATAAAAAAAAAGAAACATTCCAATTCAAATCCATTTATTGCGATTAAATTATAAACTCGTTCAATTCTTATTAATTCAATAATTGAAATGCGTCCAAAAAAAAAACAAAAAAAAAAACGTGTAATATAGGACAAAACATCATAGGCTGATCATAGACAATATGGACAGCCCTTATTGTCTTCTTTCGTCCGTTTTCTTTTGCCGCTTTATAAACTATCCCTCCTGACAGTTTATTCCATTTCATTATACACTGCAATTGAAACTCTGTCAGACTTTACAGACTTTATAGTCGCAATTCAGAGTCCATTCCTGTAAAACATCTTACCTGTCTGTCAGAAGAGAAAGGGTGCAAGGAGGTGTTTTTTTTGTTGTTGTTGTTTGCGCTTTTTTTTTTTTTTCTCCCCCATCTATATTCTCTCATGAGGGAATTTTCCAGTTGGTAAGGGGGGGGAAAAGGCGGGGGAGGGGCACCGTAGATGACCTGCCGCAATCTGTCTTACTACACCACCGACAACACTTTTTTGGCTATAAATGGTTTCACACTGTCAGATAACATGAGCCATGTGCTAGCGCCATGCTGCTAGTAACACACTTGCCAGAAAGCCACCAGAACAATCGCACGTCTTTCCAAGTTCCACCCTTTGTCATGCAAATCCGACAAATCCGTGGTTTCTTCACCCATTTAGACTCTCTTTTCCTCTGAAGTCATTTTGATTACCAAGGGATTGTCGCATAAACACGTAATTAGCACGTGTGTTGATTTGAGCACGAAGCATTGTTTATACGCATGTACAAAGCCTTTATAAAGCTTGTCCAGTTAGAACAGACGAATCTACATAGCAAAACAATGTTGGGAAAAAAAAAATGGTTGCTGACACTTTCTATGAAGGCCTACATTCATAACATGTTATAATGCATTTATGAGTCATAATACACACTGATATAATTATTTATTTATTGTATATAGAGCACGATGCGCTGTGAGTAGTGTTTGAAAGGCAAATGTATAATGACCTATGGAAACATTCATGACCTGTTATAAAGCATTAAAGTCTAATAATTATTTACGAAAAGGCATTACAGTTTAACGTAATGTTTATAATGCATTTATAAATTGTTAACGGGATGCATTATGTGCACAGATTATAACACGTTATACTGTATCAGAACTGAAGAAACCAGAAGGTTTCTATAATATAAGCACTGCATACTAATCATTACATTGCTATGTTAGCGATGCATAATGCATAATAAGTGTCGCTTTGAAGTGTCGTGCATCTTCATAGGTAATTATATCAACGATGCAAATATGGCCTGGGTTTATTTCATAGTGGTGATATGAAAATGTATTATGAACACGTCTATCCATAACGCGTGATAACGATAGCAGAGTAGTGCGTCTCCATAAAGAACTGTGACATACGTAATGCCTTATGAATGCATTATGACATGATAT